>NW_024583155.1:117708-133431 GCF_018398535.1 Haplochromis burtoni | reverse complement strand
AGTACTGGATGACTGGTTGAACCAGAGCCCAAATAGGCTCTGGACTGAACCAATACAAATTTAAAGGGGAAATTAAACTACATATCCAAAGGTAGTTTGTTCCCAAAGGTGCACACAAAATTGCCAACAAGTTAAAGTCATACAGAGCAATCACAGGAACTCTAAAAAAAAATGAATTACATAAATAAAGGCAATTAGCATTACAGTTAAAAGGATATGTATATATATTGTGGCGGACCACCAGGGGAAGTGGGAGGAGTCATGTTTCTGGGTTCTAAGAGATGTGAAAGCTGTTGAGTGAAGCTGAGATTTTGAGTAAAGGCTCCTTCAAGATTTGAAGTTCGAGTAAAATGTATAAGCTCTCGTGTCGTCCTTACATACCTCCACAATATGTGTGTTTGTGTGGTTCCTTTTAAATCAGTACACAGTAAAATTCACTGAGTAAATTTTACTTAACCTGAATAAAATGTTACTCTAAAAAAGACAGTATTTGGACCCAGTCTAAATGGAGTTAGATTTACTCTTAGAGCAGAGTTAAACTTTCAGAAAAGCATTGAAATGCTCATTGAGACGTGCTGTGTGCAGTGCAAAAGTGATCAGAAATAACCTCTCATCCTTCACAACAGCACGGACGAACGTGTGAAAAACTGGCTTTGCACATCGGACTTTTATACAAACAACTAAATCTGCAAGATGTATTTCAAGAATGCATTTTACCTGGTCCAGTGGTCAGTCTCCTGGGGTCAAATGTCAAATGTCCGCCACCTGGAAGCAAAATCACTTTGATGTTTTATTGATTGTTTTATAGTTTTAGTTACATTTTTTAAACTTTTCAGTTGTTTTGTAAAGAAGCTGTGTTTCGCTTCATAGCGCATGAATCAGCTATGCAAAAATGGTCCTGTTTTGAGTATAATGCACCATGAAGTGATGCTTTGGTAGCAGCTTCTTGTGTGGAAACAAACCTGTGGTGTTCGGTGATCAGGTGTTTCAAGAAAATAGTGATACCTTTTGATAACACTGGTGAAAACACAATATGCACCAGCCACAGCAGTAGCAAATACCAGTGCTGATCATTTGGACAAACTAAGTCTCCAAAGATGAGTGGTAGATTCCGAAGTAAACACCAGGACTGGATGGCGTTTACCCCCCAAGTCATTTGAGTCCTCTCCCAACTTCACTGTAGCTGGTTGGCAATGTTGGGAAGGTTACTTTTAAAGTGTATTCCACTACAGATTACATGCCCCAAAACGTATTTTGTAATGTATTCCGTTACATTACATTACTCAATAAGAGTAACATATTCTGAATACTTTGGATTACTTAATACATTATCATGCTTTTTACAACTACATGAATGTCCTATTGCTGTGTGATTTATTACTGAAGGTTACTCTCCATTAGAGATGGACCGATCCGATATTACGTATCGGTATCGGTCCGATACTGACCTAAATTACTGGATCGGATATCGGAGAAAAATAAAAAATGTAATCCGATCCATTAAATATCACGAAAGCACCTCACAAAACTTGCAACACGCCGTAACTCACCTCAGAACGTTAGCACGTCGGAGCAGTATGCATCACGTGATAGAGCGGCTGTGGCATGCGGGACCTGTCGGTGGTCTGGATAGCATTGGAGCTTCGCTAGCAACCCGGCATTTCATCTCCGACAAAGTTATCCCCGAGAGAAGTAAAGCAAGTGTGTAAGTCCATCTCTGAATGTTTGTAAAGCATTCCTGCGTTAAGCTTAACAAGCGATATATGGAGCGACTGCCTCTTCTTGCTGCTACTTCAATCATGAAACTGCTTAATGATCAGCTGATCGGCTTTTCTGTCGCGAGTCCGTCTCTTGTTTGCTTTTGGCCCACTTTGCACCAGAAAGAGGAAACCAGCGGCTGAACAACAGCAGCACGTTTAAGCTTGATAGCTGTTGTTAGAATTTATTTAATATTACTTTCTACACCAGGATCTTTTTCTACAGCTGACGTAACTGTGCAGGGGCGGATCTAGCAAAGTTTAGCCAGGGGGGCCGATAGGGCATGAACAGGGAAAAGGGGGCACAGAGACATACTTTTCTTTCTTATTCTCATTTAAAATGTCGAGCTTTTAATAAATAATTATCTGAATCTTACACCAAAGTTTTAATTGATGTAAAATGTATAGAAGTCCATTACTGATATAGTAACTGTTAAGTCTAATATACCCTAGTAAGCTATAGTACTTTTTCCTTTGGGAAGGTACCATCTGTGCAGTCTGCAATTTTGTTGAAGAAAGATGTTGAATCTATTTAATATTTCTTGAAAAATAATTGATTTCTGTGCATTTTTTTCACACTGCATCAAATTAAGGTTGATTACGTCGATTAAGCATCATGAGGTGGAGCGTGAGGGGTGGTTCCCTATTTTTTATTTATTTATTTTTGTTGTTGCTGGGAGTTGGAACCCTATTAGTTAGGTTGCTTAATATTTATGCTAAGTACTCTTTAAAATACCAGAATAGGGAGGATGGTGTAGGTTTAAGTTTATTAGATTGATCAGTATTGCTGAACTATGAAATATTTTTTTTTGCATACAGGTATAACAGAATAGCTTTAGTGTAGTTGTTGTTTTAAACTTGAGTATGAACTTATACAAAATGCAGCAAGATATTTAAAAAACAGTTTTGTTGATTAAAAAACACTATATCGGATTCATATCGGTATCGGCAGATATCCAAATTTATGATATCGGTATCGGACATAAAAAAGTGGTATCGTGCCATCTCTACTCTCCATACCAACACCAACTAGATGTTTAAATCTTAATATAAATGAGTAACAGTAGGTGGACATTAGGTCAGGCTGCACTTTCTGCAGTGATCTCATATATAAAACAGGTCCGCGGCTCCGAACCGTAGTAAAGGGACCTCTGGCTAATACGTCGGGTTCATGTCGGGCTCATAGCTGAAAACTAGCTTTACTTTGTTGTCTGGGTCGACTTTGCTAGCGAGAGACAGAGAGAGGCGTTGAAAGGCTGCTGCAACAGAACTTATTGTTTCAGAGGAAAACACGAGGTCTTAATAGCTTACTTACAGCTGGGCTACACTGCCCACGAGGCTACATGCTTTAGGGGTATGCCTGTAACACTCTGCCTATTGCCTTCTTATTAAATAATTTTTCAAACTTTTGAAAACTATTTTGTCACATCATTATGCAGACTGCAAGTAGAGGTGACATGGGCCGCGGGATTGAGACACAGGACTTAGAGCCTCTTAATGCCTGTTTTGTTCCGGCGTGGAATTACCAAAAATAGAGAGGGGACAGTCTAACACATGAAACAGAAAAAGACCGCTGTGTAATCCCTTCATTTCAACAAAGTAACTGTATTCTGATTACCATCTTTTTAAACTGTAACGGAATACAGTTACTCATATTTTGTATTTTAAATACGTAATGGTATTACATGTATTCCGTTACTCCCCAACACTGTGTATGTATACATATACCTGCACACGTCCATACATATAAAAGGTGGATTATGCATGACAGAGTGATTGAGGAGTTTTAGAGTCTAACTGCTGTTGGGATGAATGATTTGCAAAAGCGCTCCTTCCTGCAGCGACGGTGTTTCAGTCTCTGACTAAAGGAGCTGCTCAGCACACTTGAGACTCATGCATAGGGTAATGTGGGTTGTTCATGATGGATGTCAACTGCACTAACATCCTCCTCTCACCACCGCCTCCACAGACTCCAGAGGACATCCCAGCACAGAGCTAGACCTCCACACCAGTTTGTCAGTCCTGCCCCTGTCCCTGTCCGTGCATAGGACAGGAGTCCACTATCTCAATGTCTTTTCCTTAGATTTTCACCAGTGTTATAGGGGGTGACTTCCTCCTGAAGTCTATGACCATCTATCCTTTGTCTTGGTCTCACACCAGCCAAAACGGTCACTGATGACCCCCCTGTATTCCTGTTCTTTCCTGTGTGATACACATCCGATGATGGCTGTATCATCAACATCAACTTCTGTAGGTACCATTGGCTCTCTGGCTCCCTCCAGCTTCCCTCAGTAGTGCAGGCTGGATGGTGTAGAAAGCACTGGAGAAGTCAAAAAACATCCCTGCCTGCTCTAGGTGAGAGAGGGATCGGTGTAACAGGTAGATGAGAGCGTCATCCACCCCGATTCCAGAAGGTGAACTGCAGGGGGGTCCATTGCAAATCTGCTCTGGTCAACACTCTGCTCAACTACATATATATACACACACACACACACACATATATATATATATATATATATATATATATATATATATATATATATACTTCAGTCACGTTGTCTCGTCTGCAGCTGGTGCCGGATGTTACTGCAAGAAAGACTGATGATGGACTTGCAGACTGTGCATTCTTGAACGGCCACCTGAGGACTTTACAGTCTTCCTTTCACAGTGAGATGTTTGGCAGTTTTAATACTCAGTTCTCAGGATACCCCGCCCACACACACACACATAATTAGTTATTTATTTTTACATGTCAGTCATAGAGTTTGGATCTAGCTGTGTTTTAGTACATCACTTG
This sequence comes from Haplochromis burtoni, assembly GCF_018398535.1. Classification (NCBI taxonomy): domain Eukaryota; kingdom Metazoa; phylum Chordata; class Actinopteri; order Cichliformes; family Cichlidae; genus Haplochromis; species Haplochromis burtoni. The sequence continues at coordinate 128,877 of NW_024583155.1, read as the reverse complement.
TATATTTTGTATTGTATTGCATACCTTTGTCCAGTTTTCTGGTCTTTCAGTTTATTTCATATGGAAACACAGCTCCTCCACCCTATTAAATATCTTCCATTTATTTGAACTTAATTCCTTCCTTCAGAACAAACTGCTGGGGACCTTTTCAGTGGAAATAAGGGCGAATTAACCAACCTATAACACTCAACTTTGCCCAGTTGAAATTATGATGTTTTGTGACTTTTATTTACCATCAGAAATAGTTGTTTTATTCTGTTAAACAGATTGTTAAAATGAAAGAGAACAGTGTGATGGTGTTGTGTTTCAACAGCCTTATCTTTGTGCTCAATTTCTCATTTTCCCACATCAGGGCAGAGACTCTATAGCAGGGCAGACTTGCTCCCTGTAGAAGGAGCACTTGTGCAGATTTTCCCAATAAGGAAGCGCTGAGGTGAAATTGTGCTTCATCAAGGCCCATCTGTGCGTACGCGGAACAAAGCGGACGTTGTATTAGTTTCCTACAAATTAAAATAAAACAAAAGGAGTAAACGGTATTTCCAACAAGTTGTGCTCAAACACAACGTGAAATAGTTGGACAGAAATATTGAAATAACACCAGATTTTAGAAGAAGGTTAACCCCATAAACAATACACACACCACATCTTGGAGAAAACGAAGAAAAAGAAAAAATTTTCCCCTGATTGCTTTAATAAAGATAAATAATTTCAAATTATGCGTCATGAACGATGTAACCTCGGAACATTTTACACACACGCTACCCAAAAACAACACTTGCAATGAAGACGAAGTTACACAAGTGTACAGGAACTGTAAACACAACTGGATCAGAGCTTCATATGGAGGCGGGTGTTATTGCTAAAAGACAATAGCATCCACCATTACTCAGGCATGTAGCATAGCTATTGAGTTGGCAGAGCTGGAATAGCTCATGTAAATACAGTGTAATACACTTCACATCCTAAACATCTTAAATTATGAAAGACTAAACATCACAGTGTTCAGCTGTGCACACAACTCAGTCCCAAGGCACTCTGCTGCCCTCTACTGTCCAAAGTGATATGGCACTCTCTTGCGACACAAAACTTTGTGAACCTCATTACAGCACCAAAGTGAAACATGCGCAATTACCTCCATATGTAACAACACTGAATTTACAGTTGTGACCACATGTTTGTGTGCGTCACAGAATGACTGTTGGAGAAAAAAATCAAGACAAGACAAATAAAACCATCTTACTTGTGGCTTAAATCTGCTCTGGTCAACACTCTGCTCAACTACACGATGGGAGTGAAGTGGGAGGATGAAGTCTGGTTTAGGATTGTAGAGGAGGAGAAAAGAAGTCAGACATCAGGTGTGATCCTGTACCAGATCTTTGATTTTGAAGATGAAACTCTGCCCTGCTCTCTGACCATCATCAATCACTCCAGAGGGACTGAACATGATGGACTTGTTGGATGGAGTTCATGAAGTTAGTGCAGTGGGTCTGGCGATGAAGGCGACAGACAATCGACTGGGTGACCGACTGATGTACGTCTTTGATTCAGTGTAAATTCTTTGTAACGATATGTAGGAAAAAATTATAGCTCTCATCACACTCAGATGGAAAAAAACCTAAAAAATACATTTAAGCTCCTGAAGGTGCAAAACTTAAATGTGCCAAAAATGAGAAGAATCGGTCTGTTCACTTCCTGTTTAATAACGGCCAGCTTGAAGATAAGAAAGAAAAATACCTGAAACTAAATTTTGCTCACGGGCGCGTCACCTGCAACTCCCCCTGGCTTCTGCTCCGCGGCTGCTGAGTGAGCCCTCATCTGGGACTCTCCTCAGCTCTTTCTGGGACAGTGGCGCGGCTGCCCCTCTGTTGGTCTTCCTTGGTCTCTTGTGTTCTGGGGGCCTCTGGATGTCTGGAGTTTTGATCTCCTCCATACCTGCTTCATGCCCTGGAGGACGGGGCTGTGGCCCCCCACACTCCCTAGCAGATCGTTACATGGAGAAACCTTTGGAATGCAAGCATGCTGATCCACACAGGTATGCACACAGGTGTACACACGGGTATTCACAGACGCGGACTACAGCTTTCTTGGCTGCTGCCTCAAAGCACATTGTGCGCTGTCTATCTTGCGTGCTGCACAATATCGTTTATTATTTAGTATCTACTGATATCTACTGCTAGCTAGTTTATTGTGATGGTGCCGTTTTTTTTATTATGTTGCTCTTTGTTGTTTGCTTTCTCTTCTGTTTTTTTCTCTCCATACAGGTGACCCAGGTGTTTTGTTTTTTTTGTTTGTTTGTTTTTTTCTTCCCCCCCTTCTCACCGTCTCTTCTCCCCTTTGGTTTTCTTTCTCTCCCTCTCTTTCTTTCATTCTTTCTCCCTGTCCTATCCCCCAGTCATGTCTGTCCCGTTTGTAGCAACTGAAAATAAAATAAATTCATAATTATAATAAAGGTCAATCAAATGGACCAATATGGCAAGATGATGATCCACTTGGTAAAATAAATCCGCTTGGCATCTTTCTTGGCCTTAAGACAACAATTCTGATGCTAAAGATCCAAACGGGACACAAAAAAAAAAAAAAAAAATATTTTGAAAGACTCAGAGAGAGGAATGAAAGAGTTCACAGCCTTCCTGAAAGAAACTGCACCTCCAAAGCCAAGAGCAGCATTTAAAATGTTAAAGCAAAGTATCAGACTGACAGCCTGCATCCAAAATCTGCAAGAAAGAATCAGATTCACTGCAGTAAAACACAGAGAGATGAAACTCTAGAGAAACATGACAACATGATGACTGAAGAGGTCCCTCCATTTGTTGCTGAAGTTTTTAAACATAAAGAACCTATCAGAGCAGAGATGTGTGGGCCGGGTTTTAAAGCAGCTGTCAGCTGTACAGTCTGTGAGGAGATCTGTCTCTGTCCTGGATGCATGGTGCCCTTAAATCACTGTGAGGTCTTTAGAGATGGTCTCTGCACGCCACGTGTCCTGCATCACTGCATGTGAAAGGTAAGTGGAGACATGTGACCAGGATAAGGAGAGGTCAGAAGAACGAACCACCAACAAAAGAGAAGGATGTTCATTGACTTGGAAAGAAAACAAACCGACTGACAGCCGAGAAGTCCCAGTTCTTTTTGTTTTGTTGTGTTTTCTTTTCTTTTCTTTTCCCGCCTGTCCCGTTTGGTTCTTTTGCATCAGAGTTATTGTCTAAAGGCAAAGAAAGATGCCCAATGGATTTACTTTACCAAATGGACCATCCCGGCCTTGCCGTATATGCTCTGCTATACCCGGAGAAGCGGCCTCTCTCCTCCCCAGTGCTGCTTTTTGCTGGGACAACCAGCATTGTTGCTGTGGGAAACATACCAGTGACCACTCTCCCCTTGGAGGATTTCTGGGAAGGAATGTTGGTGTTGATGGCATGTTACTACACCTTGCACTTAACATACCTGAAATGTGTTGCAACGGTCCTCTCTGTCATACAAACTGAGGTCATCGCTGATGCCATCCATGATTGAGATGCCACTAGTGCATATAAGAAAGCAATAGCTGAGTGGAAGTCGTTCTTTGAAAAATAGGTGAATACCAAGCAGGATTTCATCGGGTCAGTTGCAGTTTGCTTAGTTTTGTAATACGTTTGAATAACTTGTGTTCCTAATTTGTCCTGAGAAATGGCTTCACTTAGAATTCCTTACAAAGGAATTTTTTTCTTAATAAAACTTTACCTGAGGCATGTGAGGGTTCAAGTCGTTTTTGTATTATGCCATTATGTACAACATTGAGTGACTATGCCACCGTCACAAAAGTGTAAGACAGAAAAGTGTGTTTGATTTTACTTTCTGAATGAACACAACCAAATTCACTAAAAACCCAAGCATCTGGCATATTCAGAAGATCATTCTATATATTCAGACTTTCATTGTAATATATATATATATATAATATTTTTCTAAACGGCATTCCATAATGTACATACATAAATATATACTATATATATTGTTTAGGGCGACTGGGGGGAAAAAGTGGGCACGTCTTTTTTTTTCTTCGTTTCCTGAATTCAGATTTTTTTTTTCCCAGTGGCCCTAATCCTCTTCCGTACTGGCGGGACTTAGTTGGTTTTGTTTATTATTTTGGCCTGGGCTCACCCTGGAGCTATGCTTCCTGACCTTTGAAATAACCTTTGTTTTACTCACAGCTGGATGTTTGGCTTGGGAATCAGGGCGGGTACTTGTCTCTCTCTCCTCCAGCCTTATGTGCGTCTCTACACGCCTAGACTAGGAGCGTAACAATGCGTAAGAAACATTGAAACAGAAACATTGTGGGGCTGTATACAAGGGCAGTTATGTAATATATTAAATAAATAAAGGTCGAGGGGCTATGGTCATTTAGGGTGGGGATGGTAATTCCACTGAGACCAAAATATTGCACAGAACGTGGAAAGACTGAGATATTGCACATAGTTGATCAATAGCAGCAACAGAGTGGGTGTATTGGAGAAGTCTGTTCACACTCTGAGTTAGCATTAAGAGTTCTGACAGCCCACGGGATGATGGATCTAAACCTTTTTCAAGAGGGCAGGGTGTTGAAGAGGTGGTGGTTAGGGTGGAGGTGGCCCTTTATAAGTGCCCTGGCTCTGGAGAGACAACCTGGCAATTAAGTCCAGGGAGGAGAGTGGACAGCCGATCACCTTCTCTACAGTACTGTTGACCCTCTGCAGCCTCTTCTTGTCAGCTGTTGTGCAACCAGGGTACCACACAGGGATGGCGTGCACGCTCTCGATAGTGGCACGGTACACTGCAAAAACTCGAAATCTTACCAAGTATATTTCTCTTATTTCTAGTCAAATATCTCATTACACTTAAAATAAGACAAAAGCAGCTACAAAGCAACATTCCAGTAAGCTATATGAACTTATTTCAAGACAGTGAATCTTGAAACTAGAGAAAAACTAGATAATTTTCACTTGTTTCAAGTCAAAATATCTTGCATTAAGTGAAAAAATCTGTGGAGGTTGCACTAATGGTTCTGAGAATTTTCATTTTGATCTGAGAAGCGCACCAAAGCGACTGAGAAAAACTGCAAAAAACCAACAGGTGATCTGAGCTTTGTGCCGTGGTACCCTGCTGGAAGCAGCCGTTACTGTGGTCGGCACCAGCACTCAGCAGGCCTTGGTGTTTAAATGATGAACAGTCAGCTGGGGACCGAAGTGTCAGGAGATAATGTCCTCCAACCCATTGTACCACCACAACCAGCAGCCTGAACTGTTGACACGAGACAGGATGGATTCATGCTTTCATGTTGTTCACACCAAATTCTGACCAGAACATCTGAAAGTTGCAGCAGAAATGAAAACTCGTTTTTCCAATCTTATGTTTCCCAGGTTTGTTGAGCCTCAGTTTCCTGGTCTTAGCTGTGAGTGGTAACGCTCGGAGGGATCTTCTATTGCTAAGGCTGCTGCTGAAGTGTAGCAGTTATTTGGCTTGCTGTTGCCTTCCTATCACCTCAAGGCAGTCAGGCGATAACAATGTTTGTTTCATTTCGCCACATGACAGCTCAAAAAAACATTATTTAGTTACAGAAGCTTTGGAAACCTTATCGATGTGCTTATCTGGTCCTTTTTCATCTGAGTTTTAGCAAGCTATTTTTGGCCACAGAAATATGGCTCGCTACATATTTTCTCTTTTTTTCTGACCTTTCCCTATAAATTGTTACAGATACATGGTTGTTAGGAAACTCCTAATATATGAGCAGTTTGTGAAATAGTCACACAGCCTGTCCAAAGACCGTGCAGGGTTCAAAGTCACCCTTCTCCTTCATGCCTGCATGTCTAAATGCTCGCAGTCCCTGCCATGCTGCCATATAATTGACTGGATATTTGCACTAATCAGGAGTCGATGCGTTGATGATTTATAGCAGGAGGGTATTTTCATAGAAGTTGCCCAATAAATCAAGAAGCTCCACTAAAAACACATCAGTTTAGTAAAAAATGAAACATTTGAGTCCAGCATGGCCACGAAATATTGGCATAATGACCTAAATGCACCCTGTACACCGCCTCGTTCTTTTACCCTGCTGAGGTTTATGTAACCGTCCTTCTTCAAAGTACTTTTTTTAATCCTAATGTGTAATGATGACAGAACAGACTGGATAATTAAAGAGGATGAAAGCCCCGACTCATCGTCACCACCTGCGGTCTATTATAGCGGAGTCTTGTCAGACATGGAAAGTGATTCACTGTCTTTAGGGGGGAAACGCTGTCATAGACATGAATTAACAGATTATATTTTGTGACCCAAATGAAGACAAAAGACAAATTGACTTCATTAGTTACACTTTGCTAGCACCAGCTTGGATCTTCTTTTGCCTTCAGAACTGCTTAAACTCTTCGAGACCGAGGCTCGCAGTGTGAAATTACTCAGGTCTGTCAAAAGAAAAGAAACGAACCTGCTTTGAGAAAGTGCAGAAGTTTGTTTAAAAATGTACGGAGTAAAAGTAAAACGTTGTCAGAAGAATACAGCGCAGATGTATTTGTACTTTGTTCCCTCCCACCTCTGCAGTCCAGGATGATGTTTCATATACGTCACATTAAAATATGAATATTGCTAATTGTAAAAAAGACAGACAGACACTGACAGGATGTGATGAAGACATCTTTTATTGGAGAGTTATGACATCACTGCTAAGCAGTATTTCAGCACAGACCTGCTCGCCGTCTGTGGTTTACTTCTACCAGTCTCTAAATAGATTCAGCATTTGAGCTGCTGGATGGTTATCTGTATGCACAGTTGTGTGCTTTTTTTAAAAACGTGTATATCCCAGCTGCTGTTCTTCCACTTCTTTTCCTCAGCTCTCCTTTTCATTTGCCCCTCACCGTCAGATCCACCCATCCTGTTTTCTACTTGTATTTGCTCCCCTCCAGCGCACTGCATAAATGCTCTATTCCACTTCCCCTCCCTCATCCTCATCAGCAGCACACGCTTCAAATTCCTTCTCGGGTAAGAGGCCATATTCATTGAGAAAGGCCTCAACATCCGTTGCAAAGAATTCTTCATTGAAGTGTTTGGTCACAGCCAGGAAGTTACCCAGTAACTCACCAGCCTTGTACACCAATAGGGTAGGAAGAACCTGGAAGAATAGCAGCAAAACTCCAAATGAGTTTGTAGCCATTATAACTGGAAGTGCTCGGTGTAACTCCCAGCCACAGGAATATTTCCTGGACAAGAAACCTTTAAAAGAATGTTTTCAGTATAGGGAACAGGATGGAAATAAGAACCCAGGGAACCCTGCAGGGGTTGAGTTGTCCACTTGTCCTCATTTTTATAGATCAAGGCCAGAGTAACCCAAGCTTAAAGTGTTCATTAAGGTATTTGTCACACAGATATAAAATAAGCTCATAGATCAGTGTTGACCATAGGGTGCTTAGTTTATGTAAAAATGTCGTTTGTTGTTTCGGTTTACGTGCTGAAATTGTTTTATGTGTGTTTATGTGTAAACTTGTATATAGTTAAACATATAATGTCAAACTCTGAATATTGATTTGTAAATAAGGACATTTGAAATAAGGGCGCCGCAACAGAACAAGTGTAACGACATCATACTCCTCTTCAAGCACACACATTGTGTAGACACAGAGATATACATGAAAACCAGATGCTTTTCTTGTTATTTCAGTTATATTTGCACGTTCAAAATAAAATTCTATCTATCTACACCCAAAACAAAGTTCTGTGCTACACGTTCTGGAGCTGAAAGTGCATTTAAAAGTCTAATTCTTCATCAGCAAAGTAGCAGTGCACTAACCTCAGAGGAGAAGCGCTCGGCAGCACCGGTGGCCACGGCGTCAATGCGACAGAATTTAACACTGGGGTATTCAGCAGCCAAACAGTCCAGGCATGAGTTCAGCTCTTCACAGCCTGACAAAGCACAGAGAAGCCGCAGCCGTTAGCAAACCACACGGTGTCCAGTACGTGGCTGTTTGGTGAATATCTATTTATTGTTTTCGTGTTGAGACTACACTTGAATATGCACCCCCCTCAAGCACCTGACCTTTGACACCATGCTGGTAGATGTGGACCACCACCAGGGTCAACCGGTGTTCCTTCTCTATGACTTCAAGGAAGGCTTCTCCGCTCTCAAGTTCATGGACGGACTCAAACTTGGGACCAAAGCTCAGGCGCTCGTGCATTTCCTGCATACACTGTTTTCTGTAGCGTTTCAGGCAGCGTTCATCCTCATCTTGGATCAACTCATACTCGTGAACACTCATCTACAGTTGAGAAAACATATGTTACTGCTGCACTTGTTTTTACACTTGCATGCCTTTCTGTGGCATTACTAGGATTATATTGTTCCAGATGTTTCCATTCACCTTTCTGTTGAGTCTCTCCTTGTCATCATCTCGAGGACTGGACATTTGTCTGAGCAGCTCTCTCTTGTTCTGAGGGACAGTCTGATCCACACTGTCCAACTTAAACCTTCGCCAGTCATTAATGACGCCTTTGGGACCTGGAGACACACAAAGAAGTGTAACAAAGCAACGTGTTTTCACGAGTGCAAAGCGCCACGAGTCGGCGATCACGAGTCAAAACAGCATCGAAGGCAATAATAGCCTGAATCCCCCGAGTTTTGCATCCAGCTGTAATAGACTATCGTGTGACGTCGCTGACCTGTGTGATTGGCGGGCACTTCGTCCTCTTCTTGAGTGGTGGCAGACATCCTTTGGGAAGCCTGCGACACACAGAGTAGACAACAGTGTTTTTGCTACTTGAACAATGTTTTCTTTAGCTTAAATAAGCTTGTGTCATTTTGACTTGATGTCACAACTAATCAACATTGTGACAGCTCCAAATCTGCACAGCAAAATCTCCAGTGTTAAATTAACACTTTTGACAGTGTTATATGTTTAAAAGTAACCTAGTCAGTTTTGAAGATTAACAATGGCTAACACTGAGCAGTGCTGATTTTCTAACACTGGAAAATAACTCAAAATGTTAGAAATATTCCAGTGTTAGAAAACCAGCACTGCTCAGTGTTAGTCTTTGTTAATCTTCAAAACTGACTAGGTTACTTTTAAACATTTAATAAACATAATTTAACACTCAACAGTGTTGTATTTAACACTCAGAGGAGTGGACCCATCTCTAGTGTTAATTTAACACTGGAGATTTTGCTGTGTGAATATCTGCAGCGTGATTCATGCATTTAAGCACACAGTTGTCACAAACATTTAGTTTAAACTAGGCTGAAGTTTACTTATCAGATTAAGATGAGATTACCAGGAGTCTGACACTCACACTTAGGACAGCTTATATAGATATATGTGAGTGAGATATGACATCATTTGTGAGCTAAAACCAATAAAATGTAATGTAAGCTAAAGAAGACAATGAAGTTTTATTTCATTTATTATTTATAATGAATATTATTTAGATATTTATTTTATTGGTATGACCCTGAAAATGCAAAATCCTCTGTGACCGTTTTTACAATGGGAAAGATTTTTTCCTGCTTAGCGATGATCTAAATGCCAACATTGTAACTGATTCAAAAGAAGCTGATGGACTCATGATTGCGTTATTTATCTGTTTTATGGCTCATTACTCAAACATTTTTGTATGCTTGTCAAAAACACAGAAACGTTGGAGTTCTGTCTGTACTCCCAGTTCAAAGCCATTTGTTACATTACATAACTTCTAATGAGCAACACGATGTCTTTCTTTTAGTAACACATTCAAGTATCAGCACAGAGCTGACAGCAAAGTTTCAACTAAACAGCCCACAGAAAAATGACGTGGCTACATTGATGTTGCTGGGTGGGAGGAGCTTCACTGTCACAATCTTAAAAGACTGTGTATATCATTGCTCTAATTTTTATTTTATTTTGCCTCCCACATGAACTGAGACCAGGCAATTGTGCATAAAAAGACGTGCTGGAAAATGTTGTATTTATTCTTTATTTGCTATGCATCCGTCTGATTAGCAACTGCGATCACTAAATATTCCAGATATATTGCTTCCATACACCAGTACATGCCACACTGAAAGCTGCTGAGTCAGCTGGGCGGTCGATGACAGCAAAGCTACGTCAGTCATATAACTGATGAAGCCCGTTAGGCTGAGGCAGCTAATTCGTTCAGGTTGTCAAAGCTTTCATTTCTTCCTTCACTGGTTTCGATGAGCTCACATTCAGTTAAAGAAGTGAACTTTAACTCTAGAGGGCGATGCTTTTTAACATGACATGGCTTGAAAAGTCAGTAAGAAAACACATAAGAATTGATTTAAGAAAATGAAGAAATGCAGAAGCACACATAAACGGATTTATATGCAACAACATGTTTGTGGAACACCAAACAATAAAGTAACTGAGTGTTAACCACATCTGCCGAACAATGACATTAGTCAGTGTGTGTCAAAGGCTAGACTTACACCAGCAGCATTAACAATAACGGTTTTCAATGCAAAAATAAATATTTGCACCAATGCATGCTTTCTAAAGAAAACAAGGACCAGCTCTTACCTTTGTCTGATGAATAAGAACTGGTTTTAAAAGCCAGTCAGTCAATCTTGTGATTCACTGATAGTGTGAGATCTGGCTGAGAGCGGGGAGTGCCGGCTTACAGAGGGTGGAGCTAGAGCAGAGGGAATAAGCTTAATCTTCACAGTCGTCATAATCACTGTCACCATAATGTTGTGTTGTTTAATATGATTAGGTGCGATATCTGTCTCAGTGTTATGGACTGAGGAGGCCGAAGTGGACACAGCATTTTTACTTGCTTTACTTATGGAAAACAAAACAAGTTAAAGTAGTCGTCTGTTGCTTTGGTTACTTTTGAGAAAAAGAAAAAAAAAGAGTGAAATATGGTCCTTATCTAGCCAATGAGTTTATTTCTTCAGTTTACTTTTTATGGTTTGTTTTGGACATCGCAGTTTAACTGTGGCAGTGTGTGCTCTGTTTTATCGTAGTATCTACAAGCCTGCAACACAAAATGTTAAAATAGAAACTTTTTATAATACAAAGAAAACCTCAGCAATCAGACAACAATCAGACAACAATCAGACAACAATCAGACAACAATCAGACAACAATCAGACAACCCCCTTTGAGTAAGCACTTGGCAAGAGCGGAAAGGAAAAACTCCTTTTCAACAGGAAGAAACCTCCGGAACCGGGCTCAGGGAGGG
>NW_024583155.1:112189-114317 GCF_018398535.1 Haplochromis burtoni | reverse complement strand
TGGCAGTGAATTGTTGGAGAAATAGAGTTCAGGTACTGTTTTCTTCGTGCCCACGTGTTTATGTCTTCCTTTAGTGTTAAGTAGTAGTTAAGACCGTTATTGCGTAATTCCTGCTTGGCAGCTGCTTGTTGGTCCTCACGGGAAAATGCCATGGCAGGGTCGATACCTTCATATGAGCCAGAATTCAGCTCTCTCATTGGTTTGAGATGTCACTGATGGTCTCGTGGTTTTGTTTCCCAGCCGGTTAAACCATGAAGACCAGTAAGTCCTATAAGCTTGTGCTGCACAAGAAAGGTTTCGGTGGAAGCGGTGAGTAGAGACTCTTCTCCGTGTTTGTTTCTCTGCAAAGATTTGATTGCTTTTGCAAATGAACTTATCCTCCGAACAGACGATGAGTTGGTTGTCAACCCAAAAGTTTTCCCTCAAGTCACTTTGGGGAACATAATTGAGATTGCACATCCCACCGATGAATACAGGTGAGATTATGTGAGATTGCTGTATTTTTATAGGGGTAAGCGTCTGCCATTGAAACTATAATGTGGCCTTGTCCCTTGTGAAATATTCCCAGCCCCCTCCTGCTGCAGGTGAAGAGCCTCAAAGAGGACCTACAGAAAGGTAATCTGAGGTAGCAGCGTGTTTGTGGTGTTTAAACGTGTCATTTATTCTTTATAAGATAAAACCTGATGGCTTATTCCTGCAATAGACGATACGATTGACTTTTTAATGTAGTCGTTTCCCTTTAAGACAGCTTTTCTCTGTTTCTGGGCTGATCAAGGTCTGATCCCTGCTCACACGTGTAGGGGCAGCATCTGAATGCTTGGATCAGTCTGAAGCCTGAGCTGTTACCAGGGTTTTTGTGCTGTGTTTAAAAACAGCACTGTAAATGAAAATGTATGTGCAGGGCTCCTTTGGCCCTGATGTCAGCTTTCATGCTTGCTGGCGCTGTGTGTTTATGTACATGGGTAAAATGATAGCTCTGCCTTACAGCTGATGGACATGTTGTCGTTACACAGAGACGATCAGTGTGGACCAGACTGTAGCACAGGCCTTCAAGCTGCGTGCATACCAGGATGTCATAGTTAACATCGTCGACCCTAAGGTACGTTGGCTCCGAGCGCTCCTCGGCCCCTCGACCGTTGCTGGGACACAGTGTCTGTTTTTTGTCTGTCAGGATGTAACGCTGGACCTGGTGGAGCTGACGTTCAAGGACCAGTACATCGGCAGAGGAGACATGTGGAGACTGAAGAAAAGCCTGGTGGGCCATGTGAGCGTCAGGTCCATTTGAATGCTGCGTGCACGGTGGTATTTACGTTTGCTGTGCTCTGGTTCCTTCCAGGTGAGCACATGTGCTTACGTGACCCAGAAGGTTGAGTTCGCAGGAATCAGGTACATAAATGAAATGACTTCACAGCGCTGATTGCAAGGGTTAACCAGAAGGATGAGGCATTTTAGTGCTAGTGACATTTACGCTTTGTTCACGATGGCGAATGAAGTGAGAGTTTGTCATACTAAACATGTGTTTGAATCTTCAGAGCTCAGGCCAGTGAACTCTGGGTGAAAGGAGAGAAGGTGACCTGTGGCTACATCAGTGAAGACACCAGGGTAAGTGGAAGAAGATGCTGATGCAGCCATCTGTCGTTACCGCAGCCAAGGAAACGCTGACCCTGTTTTTATCCATCCCACAGTGTCCGTGTTACGTTCCCCTGGGGGGGGGTCTAGGCGGTGAGGGGGGAGTAACAAAAGTGACCGGGTCAGAAAAAGGAGTCAGGGAGGCGAAACAGTAAAATAAAACAGTTTTATTGAAGTAATTCAACTAAAAGAGACGGACAAGCCGTTATCACCATAAAAGTAACACAAACAAAACTCAGGCGTTGGTCAGTAATGCCAAAAAGTCAAAAGGAAAGCGCAGCTCACTAGCTGGAAACACCGCAAACACTCAGCTCACCAGCTGTACCCACACAAATGGCACTCTGGTCCAGAGCTCACCCTGCTCTGGGCTTAAATACCTTTAATTGCTGATGCGAGTCAGCTGTACAGGAGGGAAAGGTGGCACCTCAGGCAGGAGGTAGTGGGACACGCCCACACAGGCACCCTCAGGAGAGAGAGAGGCCCTGCTAGGGCCGTAACA
>NW_024583155.1:108591-110260 GCF_018398535.1 Haplochromis burtoni | reverse complement strand
CTCAGGCAGGAGGTAGTGGGACACGCCCACACAGGCACCCTCAGGAGAGAGAGAGGCCCTGCTAGGGCCGTAACAGTCCGCATGTTGCAAAGACGTTAACATGTCATTGTAATAACCAAGAGTATCAATAAAGTTCCGACTGAAAGGTTTGACCTCCTCCGGTCCTGCATCACTACTTTACTGACTAAAGAGCTCAAAGAAAGTGAATCAGTGTTTTTGTAGCCTGTGGTAGGATGTAGCTTACTTCACATGTATCCTGGTGCTGAACAGGACAGCTCACACCTGGACTCAGACTTGCATGAAGAAGCAACAGCTGTTGTGTCGGTAACTTGATTTGCTGTTTTCCATTGGATATAAAATCTCCCCTGGTGTGGAGGAAACGCCACAAACGTGTTGTCCACCTGCTTCCTGCTGTCAGACACTATGCTGCTGTGACACAGGTGGTGTTCAGATCTACGTCTGCCATGGTTTACATCTTTATCCAGATGAGCTGTGAGATGTGGGACTTTGACATCTACGGTAAGATGATTTGATGTTTCTGTTTTTAAGGCGAGCTTTTCATGCCGTGTCTAATCCAGCCGTTTCTCTTAGGCGACCTCTACTTTGAAAAGGCTGTCAATGGTTTCCTGTCTGACCTTTTCACTAAGTGGAAGGTTTGTGCTTCTCTTCCTTCGCCCTGTTTCTATCAGCACGCTGCTGTTTCCTCTCAGTCACCATACGAATGATTCTCACGCTCCTCGCATGTTTAATCCCAAACCAGGAGAAGAACTGCAGCCACGAGGTGACGGTGGTACTGTTCTCACGCACGTTCTACAACGCCAAAACATTAGGTCAGTGTGAGCTGAGACACATGTTTGGTCAGCCTTGTTGCACTGCTGGTTTGCAAACAGGAGGTTTCTCTTTTTGCCCGACTGTGAGTAAAGTAACTGCTCACGCAGGCTGGTGTGGAGGGGGCCCTCGTTCTCTTGTTTGGTTTTGTGTGTAAGCGTGACAACAACATTTAGCTTTAACGTGTGATGTGTGTTTGCTGGTAGATAAACGCGATATCTTATCTTGTTCAGAGGAATTTCCAGAGATTCTTAGAGGCTCCATCAGAGAAGACCACGAGGGACGCTTCTATGAAGACTTCTACAGGTAAGCATCCCAACACCTGTGGATACCAGCGACAGAGCGGCCTGTGAGTCTGATTCTACTCGTCAGGGTCGTAGCTCAGAACGAGAGACGGGATGAGTGGACGTCGATGTTGGTCACTATCAAGAAGCTCTTCATCCAATATCCAGTGCTGGTGCGACTGAAGGAAGCAGGTAGTGATCCGTGTCCTTCGCCGACTCGTAGATCTTTGCATTCGTTCCCGTCCACAGTCTGACCCGTGTGCTCGCTCACATTCGTCACAGATGCTTTTCCTGTCGGTTACAACGCCACCGCTGCCCAAGGCAACTACCTAGAAGCCATTAACCTGTCGTTCAATGGTAGGTGCTGCTGCAGCTTTCCTTAAATCTCTTACACATTTTGTTGTCGTTTAAAGGCCCTGTGCAGGATTTTGGTGAAACTAGTGAGTCCTCACACAGAGACAGTCAGTGTGGATTATCATTAAGTCACAGCGTCCACCACAAACTGGTCTGCAGCCATCTTGGAACCAGCAGCAGGGCCATCTGCTGTGATTGGTTGG
>NW_024583155.1:69371-106326 GCF_018398535.1 Haplochromis burtoni | reverse complement strand
TGCTCTGTCCCTCCCGCTGCAGCTACACAACAGGACACCACCCGGAGACTCTGGCGTGGGTGACGACTACAACCTTCCTCACTGGATCAACCACAGGCAAGTCCTCATGACTGGAGCCAGTAAGACGAGGTTCAGCCTCAGCGTGTTAGGGTGACTCGTTAGCGACTCGTTAGCGACTCGTTAGCGACTCGTTAGCGACCAAAGAGAGAATATATTTTTCATAATCGCCAACAACTGTTTGCATGAAGCTGCCGTCACCTGATGACTTTCATCTCACGTCTTTGGTGAAACGGCTCCAGACTGAGTAACACTGTGGCTGCTCCCACGGCCACAGTGACAGGCTGAGAGGAGTGTACCCTCGGCCTGACCGCGGCCTCGTCCACACCGAGCTGGGCGTGCTTGTGTCCTGATGTGCAGCATAACTGTAGCTCGTTAGAAGCCTCTGTGTAAACTGCTACGGCTGAATTGAAATGACGATCAATGGCGAGGTGGAGCCGAGCGATTGATTCCCGTTTTGCTCCTCGTCCACAGCTTCTACACTTCCAGCAGCCAGAACTCGTGTGGTTCCTTCACCCCTCGGATTAAACTCGCTGGCCATAAGGTACGTCGGCATAATGTTACTCACAGCATTGTTGGTGGCCTGAAAAATTGTGTTTCGTGGTTAAAAGTCTCATTAACATATTTCTAGCTTCAAGCAGAGAAGTTCAAGAGCAGCAAAGAGCACAGTAAGTGCTGAGCACCGATCTCTCTGCGTCCTCTGGTTTGTGAAGCAGGAGTCCGATGCTGACTTTGTCATTTTTCCAGCTCTCTGTGTGCCAAAGGACTGTGATAACGCGCTGCCCATACAGGTGGACTACGACGCCTACGATGCTCAGGTGTTCCGACTTCCAGGTCCTTCACGAATTCAGAGGAGCACAAACTTCAGGTAGCTGACTGCTTTGGTGCTTTTGGAGGTAACGGGTATTTAGCACAGAACAGCAGTCAATGACCCCTCAGCTTTGTGATGCAGTAGCGGCTGCTTATCTTTCAGAATGACTCGAGACAAAGAGAGTGGGAGGAAGAGCTGGGGCTCGGTGGACGTCAGCACGGGCATAGGTGCGTCCCCTCCGGTTCGCTCAGGAGGTCCCGACGAACAACGAAGCCTGGCCTCTGATGACAGCCTGGGGCCCGTGTCCAACATGCTGCTGATACCCCGGATGCCTGCTGCTCAGTATGAAGTCAGCAGTTCTTTGGGATACACCAGCACCAGAGGTAAAGTCCCCCCACCTGCAGGGGTCGCTGTTGCATTCCTTTTCTAATCTCATCGTGTCGCTCAGACCTTTTAGAGAAGATGATGGAGTCTCAGCGGGACTCCAGCGCCCCGGGGAGGTTCACAGTGGGAAGTGCTGAGTCCACGCTGCACATCCGGCCGGGAGGTTACGCTCCTCAGAGAGCGCTCATCAATCCCTTCACCCCATCCAGGATGCCCATGAAGCTCACGTCCAACCGCCGCCGCTGGATGCACACGTTTCCTGTCGGTGAGGTTTTACACAGGAAACACGCTTTGGTTCACAAAGTGTGGAATGAATTCATCCCGGCGCACTGCCAACATTCATGTATGAAGTTTAGTAGTGGTGCCACACATGAGGGGCCGAGGCGATGAAGGCTGGAGCCCCTCTGACGTGGTGTCAGCACCGGTTGTGATGCAAAGTTTAAACGGGAGGAAAACATCTCCCTCGGACCGTCCAGCTCGTGCTTCGTTTAGCATGTGCTACAAAGAGCTGGAAATCCCGTTTATTTATCGATATTTAATGTTCCAGTAAAGTTTGTGTTTGAGAAGTTCCCAAACATACACGTGGCAGAGGTCCAGGTGCAAAATCGCCTGGGCCGCCTCTGACACACCAGCTAGTCTCTGTACAAAGTTAAAAGTATTAAATGGAAAAGCCGGCAGTGTGTCGGCGCTGGCTGCATCCGCACACGCCCAGGTGTCAGCCATGTTTCTTATCCCGCGTAACCTTCGTAGATGATCTAAATGGCAAAGGGCCAACGACTGATGCAGTGAGACTCAGACACACGAGTGTTCAACAGGTCCTTCTGGGGAGGCCATCCAGATCCATCATCAGACCAGGCAGAACATGGCGGAGCTGCAGGACAGCCAGCAGAGAGACCCCGCCCACACCTCTGCGGAGCTGCTGGAGCTCGCCTATCACGAGGCCACCGGAAGGTTAGTCACACTCAGCGGGCAAACATTTGTTCCATAAACAAAGCCCTGCACGCCGAGTGATCGCTGCTTTTTCTGCCTTTTCATTTAAGGCGAAGCACCTCGCGCCACGCAGGAGACAACGGCCTCTATCCCGCTGCAGGAGGGGAGGAGTTCACCGGAAGCCCGGGGAGCAACAACAGCGGTGATACAGCTGCTGAAGCCTGAGCGCTTATCAGTGCTCGTTACGCGTCACCCGAGCTAGCTGCGTTTATCCAGACCGAGCAGAAAGGATCTGTGGCAGTGAGCCGGAGGGTTTGGTTTGGAAAAAGTTCTGAGACTAAAACCATGTTGTAGAGTTTCTCACACCATCTGTTTATGAAAAGCCGTCAGCGCTGCTGCGGTTTGTCCAGCTAAGAGCCCGCTGAGCGTAACCTTCATCACAGATTCATTCTGACCGTTTGGTTTCAGAGCGTCCTCAGCCCAACGCGTAACAGTGGGACGGTTTGTCACATGGCGTCGGCGTGTTGGGATCAAAGGTGTATGTGAGGTTTAGTCACGTGTCACAGTGAGGCAGGGGTGTCAAACTCAAATACACAGTGGGCCAGAATTCAAAATGACGTGCCAAAACACCAACAGAGCATTCTGGGAGTTGTAGTATTAGCAGTACATGCACTGTATGATACTGGCAGGCCAGCTCTGATAGTAATTCTGTATGGCTTTCCGGGCCAAATGTAATTAGGCTGTGGGCCAAATTTGGCCCGCGGGCCAGAGTTTGACACCTATGCAGTGAAGACAGAAGCGTTAGAGCCTGCTGGCAGCATGTCCTCCATGTTTGTAGTTTACGTTTGAATCTCACGTGGTTGATTTTTTCCAGAGTTCATTTCAGTGACTGTGTGAAGCCTGGTGCTGTGTGTCTGCACATGCAGGATAACACTGCTGTGTCTTTGTCCACAGGAACTTTCACCAACCGCAGCTCATTTCAGGACTTCTCTGCCGCTGGTGCCGATCCCAGTAAGTTCCAGTTGACTTTATAGAAATGAAATGGGACCAGTTGATGAGTATCACAAATTGTTTGAAAACTGCAGGTAGTCTCTGGGATCATAAATATCTGAAATCTCCAAACTGCCACTAAAGCCCGAGCTCCCTGCGAGGGCTTTGGCGGCGAGTCTCTCCGGGGTCGGCAGATATAAACGACGTCACAGGTCACGTGGCGCCGGGTCACCCTCTCCCCGTCCTGCTGTTTTCTAGCTTTCTCTCAACACTTTCTGATGACGCAGCTGAAATTAATTCGCCGTCCTGTCGTCTTCGAACGCCGCGACCTCCTTGCTCTCTGCAGTGTGCTGTTGTTGCATGGCGGTGCAGAGCTTGTGAACCCACTGTTCACCTCTGTGTTTGCATGAAGGAGAACTTCACGCCTTTGCTAAGAACGTTTTTCACTTTCTGAGCGATGCCATCACAGCCTGACCGTCACATGACCACAATCTGCATGTGTGATCGCTGCTGCGCACCGTCAGGCCCTCGGGAGCATCAGGCCACTGAGTAACACATCTCTTGTTTTTTCTTCCCCTCTTTTCCACTCTGTGTCGTTCGCACCTCCTCCCTGTCTTCACCCACCACGCTCCCTGATCCTTGCCCCCACATTTGTACCACTCCACTCTGGGTACCTGCATTTGTCTGTGCTGCGGGGATTTGTTGTTTTGCTGTGTGTGCGTGCGTGTGTGTGTGCGCGTGTGAAGGCCTGCTGCTATCTGCACCCCCCACAGTGCCCAGCTTCTGCTGCACAGTGGGAGTGGACTGGAAGTCCCTGACCACGCCGGCGTGCCTCCCGCTTACCACGGACTACTTCCCTGACCGGCAGACGCTGCAGAACGACTACACCGAGGGCTGCTACGATCTGCTGCCGCACAGCGACCTGGACAGGTAGGCTCCGCCCCGTCTGTAGGCGGGGTTTGAGGGTTTCAGGTTATGACCCGAACGAGTCAGAATCAGCTTCACTGGTTTGCAGCTTGTACTCGAGGACACTTTGGGTCATTAACAGGGTGGATGTTCAAGTAGAGATAATGAGCAAACGCTCTGTGGAGAGTGCAGCTGCTCTCACGCTCCTAACAGCTTTTTCCCGTCCGTGTTTGCAAGAACAAAGAGCAGGGAGTCTCGGTGTTAGCTGCTCAGCCAGCTGTGGGGGTGGCTGTAGCTCAGGAGGTAGAGCAGGTCACCTACTGATCGGGAGGTTGATGTTTCCACCCCTGCGTCCTCCAGTCTGCATGTGGGCAGGATACTAACCCCAAGCTGCTCTGCGATGCATCCATCGGAGCGTGGATGTTGTTTGACTCAGCTTGGAGTCAGTGTTTGGGAGACTGGCTGTGAGTGTGTGTAGAGCGCTCGGAGTACTCGGGGAGAGGAGAAAAGCTGTCTAAGAATCAGTCCTTTTACCACTGATACGAGTGTCCAGTCCACACAGGCGTGGGTGTAAACCACAGTTGGTATAAAATAATAACTGAGTGACCCGAGTTTTTCTTCCTCGCCTCTGTCAGTGCGCCCCAGGGCGGCTGTGGCCACATGTAGCTGCCATCACCAGTGGTGTGTGTGAATGGGTGGATGACTGGATGTAGTGTGAAGCGCTTTGGGGTCCTTAGGGACGGAGTAAAGCGCTGTACCATTTCTCTGGTTAAAGAGAAACTTCGAGGTTTCCTGTCTACAATCATATTTCTGAAACAAGATGCGCCCTCCATCTTTGTTCTCCTGTCAGGCGTGAAGATGACGTTCCCGTGATGAGTGCATCTCAGGTGTTTGAGGAGTTCATCTGTCAGAGGCTGATGCAGGGCTACCAGATCATCGTCCAGCCCAATAACAGAAAACAGCAGCCCGCTGTGGCCACGCCCCTCGGCAGCAGTCCGCTGTACTCCAGAGGTGAAAGAACTCTTTGTAATCTATTACATCGTCATCATTAGTCTGAGCAAACACAGAGGAAGCAGAAACAAATAAAGCAGCCGTACTTTGTAGTAGTCTTCAGAGTATCTGTTTGTGTTTACAGCTGAAAATTGAATTTAAAAGTTTTGTTTTTTCAGTTTTTAGAAGAAGGCCGGCTCGAGGTATGTGACAGTGCGAGCTCTGTTTTCAATCACTGTATGGTGGGTGCACGTATGATGTTGGATGCTGTTCTTTCCAGTTGCACATTGAGTGCAGAGCCGGTCTGTAGATGAAGACGAAACGACGCGTCCTCTCTTTGGGCTGCAGCTGCTTATCTGTCAACCTTCAGTCATAATAACCGTAGAACAGACGTCCGTGTGCCAGCTGTGGCATCTTAAAGAGAAACGCCAGATGTTTGTCACTACGTGTGACCCGATTCTTCTCGTGTCTTCAGGCCTGGTGTCTCTGCGTCGGACAGAGGAGGAGGAGAGCGTTTACTGGCTCAGCATGGGCCGCACCTTCCACAAAGTCTGCCTCAAAGACAAGATCATAACGGTTACTCGCTACCTGCCAAAGTGAGTGCACCCGGCCCAAATACACCAACACGAGAACCAGCAGGCGTGTCCTGTCAGAGCAGGGCTCTTAGTCCTGCGCAGGCCTGCCGGTGCTAACCTGCCCCCCTCTGAGGACCCGTGCCTGGATCCACACTGACGTGTAGAAACAGACGGAGGCAGCAGCAGCTTTTGTTAATAAGTAATGAGATAAAAACAATAATTATTTGGCTAAAATCCAACTTTACTTTTGTCTAGATTGATAGCTTAAAGCAGTATTTGGAATTACTAAGTAGAAAAGTAATCCATTACTTTTACTAGTAATGGATTACTTTTCTACTCCAGGACACTCTGTCTGCAGTTGTGAATGAACGAGCCGTAGAATCGTTGGCTGCTGTGACGCGTGGAGACATACGTGAACCGTTTCTCATGTTAGCGCGAACGCCACGCTGGCACCAACAGCAGCTCGTGTGTTTCAGGTACCCGTACGAGTCGGCTCAGATCCAGTACAGCTACAGCCTGTGTCCTCCGCACTCTGATGCTCAGTTTGTTTGCTGCTGGGTCGAGTTTGGACACGAGAGACTGGAGGAGTACAAGTGGAACTACCTGGACCAGTACATCTGCTCTGGTGGCTCGGAGGACTTCAGGTAGCAGTGCTGTCGGGACGTTACTGTCCTGTTACCGTAGCATTTGAATAACTTCCCACATCGTGTATGTAATATGCACACGCCAGTCACTTCCTCTGCCTCCCCAGTTTGATTGACTCGCTCAAGTTCTGGAGAACTCGCTTCCTCCTGCTGCCGGCCGGAGGGGCTCGTCGGGTGGCGGATGGGGAGGGACACTGGGACGTTTACGGGGAGGGAGCGGGTGCTGGAGCGGGTAACAGCGGGGACTGGGTCCTGTTGGATGGCTTCATTCGTTTCCTGGAGGGTCTCAACCGTATTCGGCGCCGGCACCGCTCTGACAGGATCATCAGGGTGAGATTTTGATTGCAAACACATCAAAGTGGAGCTCGTTACAAACCACTGATCTGCAGTGTTGTTGGCGCTGACGCATCGTTTTCTTATCTGATATGCAGCAGAAGAGTGCGCCCCTCAAAGGGCTCCAGGTGACCAGCCCGCTCTCTCCGTACCCCGCTGAGCCCGTGGCGCCACCACAGGGCAAGAAGGGCACGTCAGCCTTGTCAGCCCTGCTGGAGATGGAGCAGAACCAGAAGTGCGTGTCCCCTGGACCTGTGGCTGTCTGAGCCTTGTATTACGTTCATGGTTCTTCACAGAACTTTATGTAATTATTCTGTGGTTTGCTGTGCAGCGTGTCAGTCTTTATAAATGTTGTGCTTCGTGTCAGGACACTGGAGGAGACGGCGAAGCCCTCAGCAGCCGTCGGTGACCCTGCAAGTGTGACCGCAGCTCCCACATACGTAGACAGCCCCCGCAAGGTGAGGATGTGTGCGCCCGGCAGAACACGTCCTTTTGCTTCACGCTGAGCTTCTGCAGACACGTGTGCGTTTATGGTGCTTTGGTGTGCAGCTCTTGCTTTCTCTCCTTCCATGTGCTTCCTGCCGTCATCTGTTTGGTTCCTGTTGCTTTGGGTGTTTGATCCTGGCTTGTGTTCTTCCTGTATGCTGACAGGACGCGGCCTTTATTTTGGATTTTATACGTAGCCCTCGTTCCTCCTACATCTGTCACTCTCAGGTTAGTATCGGGGTTGCTGGGTGTGCATGTGTGTGTCGTTTGCTGTGTCGCTGCCTGAGCATGCTTTGCAGCAGTGCTCGTTCACATGTAGTGATGTTTGCTGAGGCCTCCTCGCACTGGGATCACGTTTGTTTGCATGTTTTATGGCTGCTTATTGCATTGAATCTAGTGTCAGATTAGTAATAATCCAGTGCAGGTTCTGCATCACTAACATTCAGTTTCTCAGCCCGTCCTGTTTCCTCACGTGGTGCCTGTACATGCAGATGTTTGATGGTGTGCACATGTCTGTTGTACCTGACCACATCTGTTCATGTATTGTCCTTACGCTGGTGCTTTCCATTAATGATGTACAAACACAGAGAGACCAACTATAGAGCAGGGGTGTCAAACTCGTGGCCCGGGGGCCACTTGGGGTCCATATATTGACATGTAGAAATTAGGGCTGTTAACGTGTTAACACGTGTTAGTTCGTCGTCACGGTTACGCAATTCAAACTGTCAACACAATGAACCGTCTGCAGCGCAGAACGACCCAAAATCCCTGCAATGCGTCTGTCAGAGTCTCAGGCAGTTTGTATGAAGTGCGTCCACTCCGCTGCAGACGGGCTAACACGTGCTAACACGTGCTAACACGTGCTAACACGTGCTAACACGTGCTAACACGTGCTAACACGTGCTAACACGTTAACGTTGACAGCCCAGTAGAAATCTCCGTTTTTGTTTGATGTTTTTATTCATGTTCACCGTGAGCCGAGAGCACAAACATGCTGAGCCATTGGCTGTTAGAAAAAAGGTTTGTGTTGTTTTCCAATATTTGACATTTAAAAAAACAAAACTACATTTTAGCCGAGCTTGTATCAAAGTTTCATCTTAACTCTTGTTTTCCAGCTGAGGAAAGCAGAAAACTGTCATTTAGGCCACAGCTTGGGATGAGGCAACTAAAACATTATTATCTGCAGCGTTGCCTCCAAGCACAGCTCCTGTGAGCTGCTGTCTCAGCACCTGAACACAAAGGTAGCTTTCCATCAGCCATGAAGCACACTGGGAATGACATCCTGTCTCTGTGGGAACAGATGACTTTGTGCTAAACGGCTCATTGCTGTGCAGACCCACACGCGTCCTTTGTGTCGGTGTGGCTGACACCGTCGGCATGTGCACATACCACCAGAGTGACGAACAGTGTGTAATGTGGGAAACCTTTGTGACGTGTGCGACTGTAGCTGGCGGCTGAGACGAGCGAGGCTGCAGACAGAGGAGTTCAGCCCGGAGCCGCAGCGCAGCCTACAGGAGAAGCTGCAGCCTGCAGCACCGACGTCAGGTGACCTGCTCTTTTATGTACTCGGATACTTTAGAAACATTAAGCTCATCCAAGTTTTCATGAGGTCAACACTTGTCAGAAAAACAGTTTGTAGAATGTGGTTAAACTGAGACCGTTGCTTTTAGCGCCTCGTGTAGAGGAAACGCCCACGTTATTTTGTATCGTGACTTCAGTGCACGGAGCTGCTAATTCCACTCACTGATGTGTTCACAGTGGGCAGTCTGCAGCAGGAGTCCTCTCTCTGTCCTCTTCCTCCACACTCATGGAGATCCTGGAAGCGATCAAACATCCCACGTAAGATTCCTTTTTAATGTCTCCTGCTTGTTTGGGACCAATGAGTCGGTACGATAACGGAGGAAAATCTATGAAACGTTAGCACGTGTGTCTCCCCGTGGGCCACTGCCAGCAGGAATGGCCAAAACTAACGTGCTCAGATAAAAACATACTTCAGGGTTCGTGTGGTCGCTGGATATCTGCAGGTGAGATAAGAAGAACATTTCTAACAATCTGAACTTCCAAATGAAAAGTGCCACTTTGTTTCAGTCTAGGGCGGGGCCATATCATACCGTTCACGGTAATACCGGTGTAATGTTGGGCAACGATAAGAAAATGATGGCGATAGAATATGGGTAAAACGCACAGTGCCTTTGTTTACATACGCACATGGCGGAAAAATCATGGCGGCGACGCAGAATGAGAAGAGTGAAAGCGGATCGTTGAATGAAACGGATGAACCAGAACTGGTTTGTAAAAATGCTGCAGCTTCAGTGGTGTGGAACTGGTTTAGCTTTCGTCCGTCAGATACACAACAAAGCACTATTTTTGGTAGCGCATGCTAGCGGGCCGTCGTTATTACCGTGTTGTTTGGAAAATACGGCACACTTAAAATCAATCCTTTGATTTTTCTGAAAGTCGACAGAGCCCCTTATAATCCCGTGTGCCTTATGTATGAACTCTGGTTGTGTTTACTGACCTCGAAACGATTTTATGTGCACGGCGCTCGAAAATCTGTCAAATGTTTCAGTACGACTTTGCTAAGCTACGAAGCCGCACCGCTTGATGGATTGTTGGAGCATTACGGCTATCGTAGGCGGAGCCTCGCGGAGTGATACGTACTGTGCTTCAACATAATGTTACCGTACTGTGTGTGTATAACCTCTTTTTAAGTTTTGTGGATATTATACATGGTTATGCTGAGGATGTGTCGGCCAGTTTCCACTGGAAATGCCTTTTGGTTAAACTGTCAGCGAGGAGTTTGCACTGTTAAAGTTTATATAACTTTAATGCATAAATAAAAAACAGCTGCTTGTTTAAGTGAAAATACATTGATGGGGTTTTTGCACTAATAAAGTTGTGGAGTTGTAAAGTATTTTGTCTAGGGTCAATTTCAATTATATGGTTATTGCAAATTTTCAAATGTATATGGTGATGAGTATTTTTGGTCATATCGCCCTGCTCTATTACTCTCTGCAGTGATTTGTCTGTGTGGTTGCATTACAGGACGGGCGTACAGCTTCTCCCAGAGCAGAAGGGCCTGCCGCTCAACTGCTTTATCAGCGCAGAAGTGGTTCATTGGCTGGTCACTAACGTGGAGGGTGTGGCCACACAGGGGATGGCGGTGGATATCATGCAGGTAGGACTTCCTGGTGCCAACTTTGATTCAATGTGACGAGATGGAGGATGTTTGTTGCTGCTGATTAGAGTGTGAGTATTTAGTATTTATTGTCATTGTCAGAGAACAATGAAATTGCATTTGGGGCTTCCGTACAACCCGTAAATAAAATAATGAAGAAAATAATAAATACCCCTTAAAACCCAAGTGTAAATATTTAACCCAGTGTGACTCCAGTGCAATAAGACAATCCTTAGCAACAACATGAGAACCTGACAAGTAAGTTCAGTGCTATTAAGAAGTTGGATATGGTTATCATAACTGCAGTGTAGGCCACGCCGTTAGTTTGCAGCCTGCATGTGGCTCCAGTAGTCAGATACGATGTAGCAAAGCTGTTTGTTAATGGAGGATCTGCGCCGCACCAGGAAGGACGGCCCCGCCGTGTTAGCTCAGCCAGGCTGTGAAGACGAGCACGGCAGATCTAAGCTGCTGCTTGAACCCTTGTGTTGTCCTCGAGTCATTTTTGACCCGAAAAGAAATCTTTTTCATCAAAAATGTGTTTTTTATTCATCAAATGGTCTGAAGATAACAGGAGTTATTCAGTACTATGCTATACATGATCGGAATAAGTTTTAAGTAATTTGATTTATTAATGGGGTTGTTATTGGATTTACTAACACCTGCTGTCCTCAGGGGTCAAAAACGACCCCAAAGTGTTGCAAATGTGTTGCAAATGTGTTGCAAATGTGTTGCAAATGTGTTGCAAATGGCCACATTGTCACACCAAACTGCTTTCACACATCTTTGATCACTGATGTGTAACAAGAACAACAACAAGATCGTGGCTCAAGAGTTGGGACTAGTAAAGCGCTATACAAATACAGGCCACTTACCAACAACACAATTTGTTTACACAGCGCCAAATCACAACAACAGTCGCCTCGAGGTGCTTCATGTTGTAAGGTCGACCCTACAGTGATGCATACACAGAAAGTATGAAAAGGAAAAAAATTACCATGTTGTGGAAAATGATGAGCAGCAGAACAAAGCACATATTGTCCTCTAGTATAATGAAGAAGAATCAATGATCAGGAAGATCCAGAGTTAGAAGATAAAGAAAATGTTGCCAATATTTAGAGCACATGCTACCCTTTCTCTGAAGAAGCCCCCACATCACCCACTCACAGGAGTGGAAGAAGGCTATGAAGTGAAATAGAAGATGTGTCAGAGGACTACACATCTTCCACTTCAGTTATGATGAAGATCAAGAAAGAGATGATGATGATGATGAGATGGCCTTTATTTGTCAGCTGCAGGTCTTTTGCCCACAGCCGAGATGACAGACCTTGCCGACTGTACATCCAATGCAAACATCACATTGGGGAGACAGGTCAGGCCAGGAAAAAAACATTGAAATGTGTAAGACAGAAGGATAATACAGGAATGCACAGATATCAACACACTATAGCACAATAAACACAGACAGCAACATGGGAAAGAGTTCCAGTGTGTACATCTGATCTGGGACCGCTGCAATCTTCGACTGCGCCTCCAGCTGACCCGATGTCCACATCAGAGGGGAGGTAAGCGTTGGAGGTGGCGTTGGATCCGGGGTAGGGAGGGTGATGCGTCAGTGAGTGCTTATCAGTATCAGTATATGTATGTGTGTGCGTGTCCAGTAGTTCAGCTGAGACAGTGTCCTTCGCCCTGCCAGGCTAAGTAAACAGTCTAATCCAGCCAACCCAGGTGGCCTTGCATGGAATGGGAAGGAACAGACTAAACACAGTCGTTATCAGGGTGTTGTTGTTCAGCTCCAGCCTTGAGACGCAGCTGGCGCCAAAGGGTATCCGCATGAAGTGATGGTGGTTTTTACTTTAGTGCGAACAGCTCATATGAATTTCAAAGCAGTTCTACAGTCCAACACTGGTCTCTCAATCTCCCGTTGGAGAGCCGCGAGCTTCGCCATACTTGCGTTCTGTGATGTTGTCATTTCTTGTGCTCAAGGAGCCGATTCTGAGAACTCACGGCAGTGTGCCTCCCCGAGATGTCATCCAATTTGGCCCAGAGATGTTATTCCGAGCTAGCCCTTCCGAGATGTATCCAGTCTGCAGTCAGAGATCTTATTCTGAGCCTCTCCCATCGTTCCAATCCCAGCGGGCAGCCTTGTGGGGGTTTGAACAGCCGGTTCCGCTTTCTTAATTCTTCGATAAGTCAGGGCCAAGCCAGCTCCGATCACAGAACCCTGTTACCATGGTTCACGAATAGGTAGATATCTTCAGCACTCAGGCTCACCCGAGCCCAGAACTTCTCGTTGAGAAAGGGGTGTCAGTTGCATTTAGGGACCAGTTGATCAATCCATAATTCCTCTTTTAGGTTTTAGAGAACAGACTGTGAGAGAGTGTTCCAGGGAAAATACAAAAAAACACAGACTAGACAAGGACATAAGCAGGGAAGATAAGGGAGAGGAGAAAAGTGTGTCCGCCAGGTCCCATACTCCTTCAGTGGCTTTTCTACTCGAGTACTGAAAGCATTATACACAGTGTATTCTGCTTGTATTCTGCTTTTTAACGTTCACATGCCAATGGATGCATCAGAGACCAAGTTGGGGTTCAGTAACTTGCCCAAGGACACCTTGGTAAGAACTCCAGACTAGAGCACACAGAGATTGAACCAACAACCATCCAATTAGCAGATGACCTGCTCTACAGCCAACTCGATGGCAAACAAGGAGGGACAACGAGAGACTTCTTATGGTTTTCTGTTAACAATGGCTTTCTTCTTGCCACTCTTCCATAAAGGCCAACTTTGTGCAGTGCACGACTAATAGTTGTCCTATGGACAGATTCCCCCACCTGAGCTGTAGATCTCTGCAGCTCGTCCAGAGTCACCATGGGCCTCTTGGCTGCATTTCTGATCAGCGCTCTCCTTGTTCGGCCTGTGAGTTTAGGTGGACGGCCTTGTCTTGGTAGGTTTACAGTTGTGCCATACTCCTTCCATTTCTGAATGATGGCTTGAACAGTGCTCCGTGGGATGTTCAAGGCTTGGGAAATCTTTGTGTAGCCTAAGCCTGCTTTAAATTTCTCAAGTAACTTTATCCCTGACCTGTCTGCTGTGTTCTTTGGACTTCATGGTGTTGTTGCTCCCAATATTCTCTTAGACAACCTCTGAGGCCGTCACAGAGCAGCTGTATTTGTACTGACATTAGATCACACACAGGTGCATCTATTTAGTCATTAGCACTCATCAGGCAACGTCTATGTGCAACTGACTGCACTCAGACCAAAGGGGCTGAATAATTACGCACACCCCACTTTGCAGTTATTTATCTGTAACACATGTTTGGAATCATGTCTGATTTTGGTTCCACTTCTCACGTGTGCACCACTTTGTGTTGGTCTTTCACCTGGAAGTCCAATAACATTGATTCATGTTTGTGGCTGTAATGTGACAAAATGTGGGAAAGTTCAAGGGGCCGAATACTTTTGCTGTGTGTGGGTGTGTTGATTCTTACTGCCGTGCATCCAGCAGAGTCGCTACGGCCAGTTTATGACATCCTGAGTCTGGCAGGGAAGTTTTCATGCTGACACAAGATTTATCATAGAAGCACAAAAGTGATATCATTTCATGATGAAGACACAATAGAAGATCATCAGGTAATGAGTTGGAATAAAGTTGAATAAAACCTTGAAACAGAGATGGATGATATTTTATACTTGTTGCTTTATAAACAGTCAAAGCAAACGGAGCCTTTTTGAGCCCAGAGGACAACAGATGTGATTAGAAGTAGTTTAAAAACAGCTTTCTAAATGAACTTTGACATAAACCCGTCTGTGATCATCTGTCAAAGCAGCCGACTCTGGCTGTGAAGCAATAATCACAATAACTGATCATTTAATTTATTTTTTTACCCAAAAACAAAGAAACATTTGGTATAAATTTTATCAGACTTCGATTTGAAATGCAATAAAAATAGTGTCAAAATGTTTGAATTAAGTTTTAATTAAAAGTGGGGGAAAATCCACCTCATATTAATTAAGCATCAATCAAACCAGATGAGGACAAGTTTGACCCCTGAGGGCCACAGCTGTGATTATGTGCTGCCATTTAACTTTGATAAATGCTTCAAAGAAACCTTTCTGACTGGAGTTCAACACACAGCACTCTGTGGTTCATCAGACAGTCAAAATAATCTGAACATTTTCTTGTCTCGTTTTATTTTCGCTCAAAAACAGACGATACTTTATGTAAACAAGGTCTGTGGCCCTAAAATGCAAAGGTCAGTTTTGTGGTGAGGGTGACCCCTGAGGGCCACAGCTGTGAGGAATCTGGAGGACATTATGAGGGCTCGGCTTGCAGCCACTCTCCTCTGTCCATGTCATCTATGACTGTAGTAACCATAAACTGACTTCTATGTAGAAAATGTTGGATGAAGGTTTGGTGACGCACGCCTCGGGGGAAGCCATGCGCACCTTTGTCTACGGCTTCTACTTCTACAGGATAGTGGGAGAGAAGGACGGTGAGTGAACAGGCACGCGGACAAACATCCTTTTACTCGGTGAATACATTTTAAACGTGTGGTTATTCTCATACAGCCGTTTCCCCTGTAGGCGCCACCCCCCTGCTCTCCACCGCTGCAGGCGGGGGCTGGTCCACTGCAGCACTAGAGGATTTTTCCCTGTTCCAAAGAAAGTGGTTCGAGGTGGCCTTCGTGCTGGAGGAGCGGCGCCCCTGCGACCTCCCGGCCTTCCTCCTGCCCTGGCTGCCCAGCCGACCAGCTTCCTACGCAAGTAGGCACAGCTCCTTCAGCCGCAGCTTTGGAGGACGCAGCCAGGCCGCTGCACTGCTAGGTACACCCAGCCCGACCCACACCGTCTAATGCAGTCTGATGCAGATCGTACTGCAGCCTGCCTCAGGGGGCCGGCTGAGCCCAGCGTGTCACCAAAGGTGAACGGGCTGCATTTGTTTGGGGATGTTGGTCCAGTGCTGCACAAGCCAAAGGGGAAATCCTGAGTGCCTGTAGCCTCTGATAGTTATTTAGGATTGGATTATGGCTGTAGCATCACGGCCAACATCTGCTCAACTCTGCACCCTCCAGCTGTTGGCCTTGGATGCATCAACACTCGTGGTTTTCAGTTTGTACACATTTCCTTTGTTCCTTCGGTTTTTGTAGCAGCAGTCCTCACACACACAGACAACTGTAGCACAGCAGTGAATCGATGTGTGACTGCAGTCAGTGGCCCTGATGCACAGTGTGCTTCTGCTTCTTCTTTGCATGTATTTGCAGTTTTCGTAGATTAACAGACGATGCTGTGCTGCACCCCAAACTGAAAACGACGAGCCTACATGTAAAACCCACAGACGTAACATCCAAACCTCGTTTACCATCATTCGTGTTTGTCCCTGACATCGTCCTCCCCCTGCGCCGTCACTGACACAGATGCAGGGCTCAGCTGGCCTCACGGGCGCCTGCAGATCTGCACGGGACAGCTGGCGTTGTGTTCTGCAGTGCATGCACACTACCTGTAGTTCTAATAGTATCCATGTGATCAAATAGCCCCCTCAGTGCATGCTGTGTGGTTAGTGCATAAGCAGCAGTAGTTGCACTGGTGGTGTGGAGTCTCGGTGCACGCTGTGGTGTCAGTGGCTGTGGGTTACTAGTGCTGTGGTGTGCGTTGTCCTCACCTGTCCCTCTGCTGCCTGCACTCATGCTTGTTTCTTGCTTCCTGCAGCCATTAAATGCATCATTTGTTAAAACATTGCTGTTTTGCAGCTGGACTGGCTTAAACTTTGCATCCAGGAGCTGGAATAATGCGCCCGTACCTGGAAACATGAATGTTAGCACAGCGATAAAGCTGGTGCCAGTTTGCAGAGGTTCCTGTATCTGTGCAGCCATGTGCACTAAACGGTCCACATCTGGAGCTTCAGGCTTGCATATAAATATTCAGAATTAAGAAACAAAAATAGTATATCGACACATTAGTTGGTAATAAGTGCTGGCTCACACACCAGACTGTGTATGAATACTTATTCAAAGCAGGTGTGTAATCTAGAAAACAGTGTCAGTCAGTGTCGATCCAACCTTGGAGGGTCGTCCATGAAGCCGTCAGCAGCTGTGCTCTTCATCATGCCTCAGCCTCTCCTTTTCTTTGCTGCTTTGTCTCCCGTCTTCCTGTTTTCCCACCCTTGTCCACGTGTCCTGTAGCTGCTACAGTTCCAGAGCAGAAGACGGTCACTCTAGACGTGGACGTCAACAACCGCAGTGACCGAACTGAGTGGTGCAGCTGTTATTACCACGGCAACTTCTCCCTCAACGCTGCCTTTGAGATCAAGCTGCACTGGATGGCCGTCACTGCTGCAGTGCTCTTTGAAATGGTAAGCACGTGTCCTGGTTCAAAGCAGCGCTGCATCCCTCTAACGTCCAAACTGCAGCTCAGCTCTGTTTGATGCATGGTGTGCACAGAGTATACGTGCAGTATGTACATGTGCTGCTGTAGCAGAATAGAAACATGAATGCTGTGAGAGCACAGACACTGTCTGTGGGAGTGTCACTGTGTCATTATGTGATGAATGAACCACACCGGGGGGAGACAGGCCGAGTAAAGTGAATCGTTTGTGTGGCTGTGCACAGTGACGCTGTGGACCTCCGTCACAACAGCTGCAGGTCGTACGTTTGAGCTCCACAGAGAACAGCTACAAACACGCCCGCTGCACTGGAGCACAGTGACGGTGTGACAGATTTACTGCTGTGCTTTGAGAGTGTGAAAAATAAGAGCCGTCAGGCAGCCATAATCTTTACATGAGCCCAGAGGAAGTGTCTGATTCACAGGTTTTAACGGTCACTGTCCATCAGGTCCAAGGCTGGCACAGGAAGGCGGCGTCCTGTGGTTTCCTGTTGGTGCCGGTGCTGGAAGTTCCCTTCGCGCTGACGTCCTGCCTGTACGGAGACCCGCTGAGAGCGCAGCTCTTCATTCCTCTGAACGTCCACTGCCTGCTGAAGAATGGCAGCGACAACCTTTTTGAAGGTTCCCGCCTCTCTGAACGAGTCTTTCGTGTGCGTCCATGTGGCTCAGTGACAACATGTGTCCTGTCATCACACAGGGTTTGAACCGGAGACGTACTGGGACAGGATGCAGCTCTTTCAGGAGGCCGTCCTCTACAGGTTGTAGTCGCTGTCTGCACTGTGCTGTCAGTTACACATGGAGCGCTGCGTTAGCTGCTGCAGGGCTAAAATGTAAAGAAAGTGTGACGTTTCTGCCTCTTGAGGCCCTGCATCACTCTTCTGTTGCTTCTCGTTTTGATCTGTTAGGAACACTCCACAGCGTTAGATTCATGAATGTTCTGCTCTTTCAGCCATTTCAGTGTTTCTTTGACTTCCTGTTATTCTATCGACCTACGGCTTTATCGTGTTTGAATCTCACTTGTAAACCTTGGCTGACCCTGTTGCGCCAACTTGACGTTGGATACAAGCCGATTAGCTTTAGCTGCTAACTCTAAACATGGTTACTTATAACAGCCGTGAATCTAAACGGACAGACTCGAGTAAACACCAACATGTGATGGGCAGGAGATGAAACGATCAGAAGCTGTGTGGAAGAAAGAGGCGCTTGCTTCATGTTACTTTCCTGTGAGGTTTGTGCTCTGTGGCAGCGTGAAGCCAGCGCTCATCGTGTCGTTCTACGTTTCCTGAAGTCAGACTGAGTTTAGGATTTTCAGCTTAACGTTCTCCATCATGCTTCACGTTTGTGTGAACACTGTACTCTTTCTACCAGGTTTGGCTTCGTGCATGACAAGTTTTCTGCTTCCACCTTTAATTTCCCGTCTGACAACAAGCCTCAGTACATCCACGTCACAGGTTAGTCCCGTCACAGCACAGACACCCACTGTGTTTGTGGGAAGCTGACCAGTTTCACCGCCTCGTTTCAGGCACCGTGTTCCTGCAGCTGCCGTACGCTAAGAGGAAGTATTCGAGCGGGCAGCAGCGCCGCCGTAGAAACTCCACCACCTCCAACAGCCAGGGCCCGTTCGGAGGGGAGGAGAGGGTGGGCTACTACTGGGCCTACAACACCATGCTGACCAAAGCGTGGAGAACCGGAGTGCTGGGCGACGAGCGGCTGGCGGACCGGCTGCTCAGAGACTTCACCGACTTCTGCAGCAACAAAGACAACAGACTTCAGAGCTTCTGGGACGGCTGCCAGGAGAAGATGAACGCCAGCGCTCCCTGACAGCAGCGTTAAAGCCGCGCATCGCGCTGCCTGCTGAGAGCTGCTGCTGGCAGCTCTGCAGCCTCACAACAGCAATAAAACTACACAATTCAAAGCGTCGTGTTGTTTGTCGTTATCACAGATTTGACATGAACCTGTTTGTTTGTTTGTACATTTAATCGTTTGGTTTTTCACACTTTCACCTCCGTCTTTCACATTTCATCTTGCGGACGTGATTCATTCCTTTATTTCGGGACCTCGTCCCATAGATGGCGGTGACAGCACCTCTGTCATAGAGCTCATCTATAAAGAGCTCAGCAGCAGCGGCTACATGTCGCTGATGGAGGGCGGTCAGCCAGCATCTGTGGTGACACTGGAGATGGAGGAAGCACCAAGAAACAGCAGAGCCGTTTGCTTGGGTGTTGATGGAGTACAGGAACTGCACCGTCTACAGCAGGGGTGTCAAACTCAAACACACAGTGGGCCAAAATTCAACACTGGAACAAAGTCGCGGGCTAACATTAATATTTATTAAATATATTTATTCCTCCAGATATAAGAATGAATCTTTTCTTATGGACTCAAACACGTTGTGCTGGAAAACTGAATATGGAACAAGCAAAGCTTAATACTAAACTATATATATATTAGCTGTATGATACCAGCAGGCCAGCTCTGATAGTAATTGGTTATGGCTTTGCGGGCCAAATTTGGCCCGCGGGCCAGAGTTGGACACCTATGGTCTATGGAGAAAACGCAGGATGGGAGCTAGGAGAAGAGCGGTGCTCTGCAGGGACACAGACGCTTGTGAAAGTGCTGGGCACACGAGACGTGCTGAGGTCTACAGTCAAAGGTTTTAGGGTGGAGCCTCTGCAGAGGTGGAGGGACAGAACGACAAAGGAAGGTCTGCAGAAACAGGATACGTGTGTGAAGGTGGGATGAGAATAGCAACAGTTCAGGTTGCACTTTGATGTGGGCGTGTGCGGAGGAGGGGCGGAGCATACGGAGCTGCCAGAGCAGAAACGGTGCGTGGATGTGCGTGCCACTCGTCGATGGTCCACGCTGCACCGTGTTGGTGATGTGAATAAGTGTGTTTGGTGCTGGGACACGTGAAGACAGACTCAAAGCTATGATCACAGCTGGTGGGGAGTTGCTCCACTGTGGGAAATCTATGACCTGTAGGACCTTCCACGCCTTTCAGGCGTTGCGGGCTGCGTGTGGTTGCACGTGTTGGGAGGTGCAGGTTTCCAGTTGCATCGTGAGTGATGATGAAGTTTAAATCAGACTGAGTGGGAGTGGGTGACAATATCAGTAGTTACACCAGAGGTGTCCAGCTCCAGGCCTGGGGGGCCTGCAGACGTGTCCTCGATCCATCACAGCTGATTTAAATGGCTAAATGACCTGAACATGTCCTGAAGTTCTCCAGAGACCTGGGAATGAACTGTGACATTCAGGTGTGCTGACCCAGGGTCAGATCTAAACCTGCAGGACCCTCCAGGCCTGGAGCTGGACACCCCTGAGTTATAGTGAGCTCTGTTACGGTCGAGGGGTCACAGCTCTGCTGCTGCGACCATAAAACTGGCTGTAATTAGAAGCAGCGGTTTGATAGTGTATGAATATTATAACCTGCCAGCTTCTGTTCGGGGACAGACGTCTGTAGCAACTGTTCACAGCTGAGAAGAAGAACGTACCAGAGGAATGACTCCCGTTTAATAAAGGATTTATCACACAGGTAGAAGACAAAGTAAAAAGGTCCTGCTGATCATTACAAAGCTCTGGCCCAACACCACCTTCCCTCCTATGCACACATCAAATACATTTGATCCCTTTGAAGCGTTTAAATGTCAGACACAGCTCTGCTCATCAAGTCACTCTTAATTACAAACGTGATTCGTCTTCCATTTGATTCCAGTTTACATAACATTTGAGGGACAAAGTCCAGGACAGCACAACTGGAAACAAGCCGGTGAAGCTCAGCAGGGACTTCCTCTGACCTGCGTCACTGAGCGAGTCCAGTCAAACGTCTTCGAGGTAAACGCTTGTATTAGTGTCGTCTGTGCATCCTCCTCCTCGCCGTCAGCCTGCACGCTGTACAGACGGCCTTGTGTGTCCAATGGTAGCGGGGGGTAGTGGAATGACTCTTTTAGTGAAACCTGGGGAAGATTTTACTGCTGAGGACACCGAACGGCGTTCACGTCCTCCTCCGAGCAGGGGCTCGGTTCCCTTTGTCATCCAGGACATTAATGCGACATGCAGCCCGCCCTGCTCTCCTGCACAGTGCACGTGTGAAACATGTTTGATGTCTGTTTAAGGAGCACAACTGTTTGCTCATCATTTTCCAAACTCCGTGTAGTGGCTTCATTCACATTTAGGGAATTTCAGGCTGACCCCGTGTAGTAAAAGGAAATAAGTGCTGCAGAGCCGGGCCTGTCATGTGCACAGTGAAAATCATGGGGGGGCAGAGGTGAGAGGAAATCAGCTGCAGCCACTGTACTCAAAAATCATTACAAACTAGCTTATTGTGCGACTCAATTCTTTAAAGCAGTGCAGGTGCAGCTGTGCACGTGTTTGCTGGCCTGTAGTCCGACGCCAGAGGTTTGTTGGAAAATGAAGACAAAACAAGGTTCTGAAAGGATGCAAATCTCAGTTTAAAAACAGAAAGCTTCTTGGTTTCAGCAGCTGGTCAGGAAGTCCCACAGGATTCCTGCCGTTCCCTGAAAAAGTTCCCCGTGGTGAGATGATGTGGGAGGAGCCCTGTCAGTTGATTCCATTTGCTTCACTGGAGATGATTGGCAGAGCACCTGCAAACACACACAGTGAAAAGGTGAAGACGCACAAGAAACTGTGTGTGTGTGTGTGTGTGTGTGTGTGTGTGTGTGTGTGTGTGTGTGTGTGTGTGTGAGTGAGTGAGTGTGTGTGTGTGAGCGTGGAAACGCCTCGTGATGCTGTGATTGGCCAGTGAGGATGGAGCAAAGGGCCAAAGCTGCGACGATGGAAACGCCTCCAGTTACAATGACCATGACGTAATGGTAGAACCACACACAGGCAGGACAGCACACCACAGTGCTGACACACACACACACACACACACACACACACACACACAAAAAAGTTTACTGTTTCTATCTGACGCCGTTCATCAGAACAAGTAACCAAGTCGTACTACAACCTGACACTGATCACATCTGCAGAGTTTTAGTTAACTGACATCAGTTTTAAGGGTTTAATTTTGCTTTAATTAACAATAAAAACCTCAATGATTCTCAGCAGACTGTCACTGAGACACAGAGGCCACAGCGTTCACACTCAGGCATCAGGATGGAGGACACACACACTCTGCCAGATTCTAGTGCGCGCGCGTGCGTGTGCGTGTGTGTGTGTGGTGTGCTGTGCGGTGCGTGTGTGCTGTGTGTGCGTGTGTGTCGGGTGTGTGTGTGTGTGTGCGTGCGTGCGCTGTGCGTGTGTGTGCGCGCGTGTGTGCTGTGCGTGGCGTGCGGTGTGTGCGTGGTGCGTGCGCGTGTGTGCGTGCGTGCGTGCGTGCGTGCGTGTGTGTGTGCGCGTGTGTGTGTGTGCGTGTGTGTGTGTGCACTAACTGGCAGGGATGCAGGGCCTGAATGATCATCACTGCCAGTCCATTGGCCAGCTTGTCAGTGAAACTCATGGCTCCGTACACGAACGCTGCGCTTTGCTGCAAAGAGATGAACAAGTTCGCTCAAACAACAGGATCCTTCGTCCTCCGCCTCGGCCTTTCACGCACGTCTTACCGTCTGATCTGCAATGAGCTCCGCAGTCATGGCGAGCGATATGACCAGGATGGTGGCGGACCCGGCCCCCAGCAGCACGGCCGCCCCGTATACCTGCTGACCCATGGTGACGTCCAGCAGCACCCAATACGAGAACGCCATGATCAGCAGCAGGCCCACGAAGTAAGTAAGCTGGACCAATCAGAGGACAGAAGACACATGACAGTGACCCACTTCTACAGATACAGAAGCAATCACATCCTGTTACTGAGTAATGAAGTATTGTTACTGTGAACACAGCACAGGCTCCACCTTCCCCATTTCTGTGCTGCAATCGTGTCAGCGTGACTGACAAGAACAAATATGACGTTTTGTTCTCAAAAACATTTGTTTTCTACAGCGAGGAGCGCAGCGAGGAGCGCAGCGAGTCCCTCAGAGCCACTCGTGCTGCTTTCAGAAACCTGACCTGGTTTACTTACACATTTCCCGATGAGTTTGCTGACAGGCTTCATGATAAAGGAGGACAGGAAGCCGCTCACGTACATCACCAATGGGATGGTAGCTATGAACTTCTGTTGGGAGGAAAAAACAAGCAGAAGATGAGCGCGTGACGACAACCCAGCGTGTTACGGGTGAACTGGACGATTTCCCGTCACCTTTGGCAGCCCCAGAGTGTTGATGAGATACATGGAGATGTACGTCTGAGACAGGTTGACGATCAGCCTGGTGGACATGTAGAGCACGGCCACCTGCAGAGACACAGCGAGCAGGCAAGCTGATGCAGCTACGATATCAAAATCCTACATCTCAAGCTGAACGGGCGCTGACGCCCGCCCAGCCTTGGAAGCTGCTCCCGTCATTCTGAAGAGGTTCGGGTGGAGGTGGCGTCAGTGCTTAAGTCATTCAAAGCTCCATACCTGGTAGAAAGAAGGCTGTCGCAGCCAGCATTTCCACTGCAGGAGAGACGAGAAGGTGTTGGAGCGCGGCAGCAGTGGCCTCCGCTCCCCCTCGGCCTCCTCCGACTCCTCGCTTGCTCCATTGCTCTCTTTTGTTCCCACGTGGAAAACGACGGAGAAGACGACACCGATCCCCAAAACAATTAGTGACAGATTCTGCAATTACACACAGCGTGGCACACCTCATCATCGCTGCTACAAACAAGCTCCTGCTGCCCTGAGT
Source organism: Haplochromis burtoni (assembly GCF_018398535.1). Lineage (NCBI taxonomy): Eukaryota > Metazoa > Chordata > Actinopteri > Cichliformes > Cichlidae > Haplochromis > Haplochromis burtoni. The sequence goes on along the minus strand of NW_024583155.1, from coordinate 82,940 downwards.
GGGCGGAGTTATCAAACCCTGGGATCACATTTTAGGGACCGTTTCTATCGACTGTTCATTTCTGTCCCACCTGTCAGCCCGGCAGCTTCTGCTTCATCTCCCCTCTTTAAAAGCTGATCTACACAGTAAATATCATCCAGATGCAGCGCGGCCGCCATCTTTATATGCTGAGTGCAAAAGTATCATTGATGGCTTTATGTGGTCTGTACAGTCGTCACCGTATAAATACAAAAAGGAAAAGTACACAACTTTGCTGTCACACTGTTACTGCCTGTTCCTGTGTGCAAATGAAGGTAATTAGGTTCAAGGAGGCTTTGTTCTAGAACAGAGGGAAACCTGGATAATCAACCCAAAGCTTCTTAATCTTGTGACTGCGTCGAGGAGGCAGCATTCACAGAAAGCCAAGTGAATAATGAATCTGCTGAGGGGGCAAATCTTCCCGTCACAGCCCTGCACAGAGTTTGTGCAGCAGCAGGATATACAGCAGTGTTTGTGTTTAAAGCTGCCACAAACCCAGAGAAACCTCACCACTGTCCTGATCTGCTCGTGTACACAGAAAACTGCAGGTGGGAGCACCAAGCACAAACATAACATTAACAACAAACACAAGAATCCTGGGTCTGTATTTTCTGCTTGAATAAAAACTAATAGAAACGTGCACCTTTCTGCAAAAACAAGTGTAGGAAGAGACATTTACATCCTGGGTTTTTTCCACAGTACACATCTACATTCACAGTCTTACAGAGTACGCTGGCAGAGCCAGAGGCTTGAACTCCAACAGCTTTCAGCCCCACTCTGATGCTGCTACACCGTGCTGTGCTCGCAGCTGTGCCCACGCGTCAGCCTGCTCACCCTGAAGATGATGATGTCTGCTGGTCCCAGTGAATCAGGGTCTTCATCCTCTCCAGCCTGGACGTGAAACAGCAGGTAAGCCACTCCATACACGGTGATGTTGGCTATCACTGTGAACGCGTACCTGCTCCCACACAAAGCACAGAGTGGACATTCACACCGTGATGCACGTTCAAGGTGAGGAAACATGAAAAGGGTGATTCTGTTCATCTGGATGTTTTCAGTGGGAGAAACGTTTCATCCTCATCAGCTGACTGCAGGTTTCAACCTTATAAACAGGACATTTGCACAGTGACTGAAACCAGCTGACTGAGCGCTGGGCTGTGAGGTCACTTCCTGGATGTTTTCAGTTTCTGCCACTGAAAACATCCAGATGAACAGCATCAACCTTTGGGATGTGCATCTATCTTTTGATTCTCATCATGTAAAGCACGCGTGTATTAACCATACCTGTACGCGGTGAGCTCTACTTTAGCATGCTCACAAGTGACCAGCTCTGGGATGAGGGACAGGTGAGAGATCTGCGTGGCGGCCCAGCCGAACTGAAAGATGATGATGAATGGGACGAAGTAGATTAGACTGGCCCACTGAGGGGTGAGGAAGCTGCAGCCCACACACTGGTTAAAGATGAAGGCAAAGGAGAGCACTACGCTCAGTGTACCTGGATGTAAACACATACAGAAGCAAAGAGATGACACAACGCGGATCATATCTATGTATTATTGGTTTTTCATTTACCCCCTCCCCATTAACTAGTAGCAGATGAGCACAGAGGAACATAATGAGAACAGAGCTCTTCACAGCTGACCTCAGTGCTACAGGGGTTTGGTTTCCCCTCATCTGCCGTCTGCATGCATCAGGACTATTTCAGCAGATGTTGCACAGCAGCTTGGCAACGAGATGACGCAGTCGCCCAACGAGAACTCTGGGGAAACTTTCATACGTCTCAGCACCGCTGCTTTTAGTTCTGTGCTTTTGTTCCTGCTCGACAGCTGCTTTGGTAACACAATAGGCAACAATATGCACAAGCCTCAGCCGGTTTCCCTACGGGGCTCTTGTTTGCACTTTTGATGACATTTGGCACAGCGTTAAGGTGTTAAAACGTATCATGTGAACCTGATCAATAAAATCCACGGTAGGTGTTGGAGCACAGTCTTTCCATGTATATGTATACATGCACAGCAGACTGACTGTGGTTAATCAGTGCAAACCTACCTTGACCTTTTGGTTCATATGGCAGACTTTCCTGGAAAATAGCACGGTAAACAATTAAAGTCATGAGACGGGGCAATATCCACGCACATGTTTTACTTTAGCCCTAAATTTTTATAAGTGCATTTTAAGTCTCAGCAGCCACTCACATTTAACTGAACCGAGTCGATGTACTGAAAGTCCTGGAGTAATAAACAACTTCACGGCTGTTATCATCAAACTAAACAAAATCCAACTTGAATGAAGATGATTTCATTTTCCAGGGACGTCATATCCAGCAGTGTTTCTGTGTGTTGTGGTGGGATTGAAGCGTTTAAGGCAAACTTTGTCTAAACTGAATGTTTCTGATGTTTGGTCTCCAGCAGCCACCATAGTTGGGATTATGCACTTGAAATGGGAACGGTGGGAACGGTGGGAACGATGGGAACGTCGATCTCTGTAGTCATGAGAGTTTACACACCAACCCTAAAAAGCAGAGCTTTCAGATTTTGCGGTAAATCTGCTCACATCACTGTTTCTCCTGAAAGGCTAAGCTGATTGTTTTGGGCTCAGAAACAATCAGCTTTTATTTCCACTCAGCAAAAACTGAAAAGACTCTGATGGATAAAGACTCAGCTTATCTTCAAAAACATCACTATTCCCAGTATGGCTATCACTGCCATAAGAATACACATACTCTGTGCACATGCTGCCTACAGAGTATGTTACCCATAGCACGTGTTAGTAACTATGACCAGACGACTGACTGGTGTCTCAGGTCCACGAGGCCCTAAAACAAAACGACACCCAAAATAAAGAAATAAAAATGAAGACGTCACTCAAACGCAGCTTAATGACTCTCAGAGCACATGACCTCTGAGAATCACACACCGAGTCATTGATGTGCACAGTGACGACTAAAACCTGCACTCTGTGCTGTCACGATGACAGCGGTGACCGTATGACATTATTTATAAATATCTCAGCTATTATTCATGCTCATAGGTTAGCAACAAAGAACTGAGCATGATCTAACGTGTTCATTTTAGGATAAACAGTAGTGGCTGGTTGGTACCAGAGCTGCGGGGTGTGCTGCAGTGGACCTGCCCATTGTGCTGTTTCATGGTGAATGCCAGTCAGGCTTTAAAGAGGAGGAGAAAATGTCTGCAGCAGCATCTGTTCAGGGGTCTCAGTGTCGCCCCTCTATGGCGCATGGATTTAATGTCATTAACACCAAAGCAGTTGAAACTTAACCTCTGCTGAACACTATGAACACAGAGGTTTATCTGACTGAGACATATCCATGCGCATATACAGATGTATTTATATATGAGAGACAAAGGGCTCTGCTTTCACTTTGTGTACTTACCAACTAAATGCCACGTCTTCCTCTTGCCGTAGTTTCTACAGCCGGGGCTTCGGTCGGACTCGTAGCCAATAAGAGGCGTACAGATACCATCGGCTACCTGCCCGACCAGCAAAAGCACACCTGCACCAAAGGAGACACGCTGTGACCTACTGCAACAATCACTGAGAACAGACACAACAACAGCAAGGACACAGTCACTTATATCCGTCTGCACCTTGGTGTTACTGCACCGCACGCTGAAGCTAAACTGTTAAACTGTGATTAGTCCTCACAGTAAACGAGGACGGATGTGCAGAGACAAAGACAGTGAAATACAAGGTCTTAAATAATCAGGCCCCATCTTATCTTAATGACCTTGTAGTACCATATCAGCCTATTAGAGCACTTCGCTCTCGCTCTGCAGGCCTACTTGTTGTTCCTAGAGTATTTAAAAGTAGAATGGGAGGCAGAGCCTTCAGTTTTCAGGCCCCTCTTCTGTGGAACCAGCTTCCAGTTTGGATTCAGGAGACAGACACTATCTCTACTTTCAAGATTAGGCTTCAAACTTTCCTTTTTGCTAAAGCATATAGTTAGGGCTGGACCAGGTGACCCTGAATCCTCCCTTAGTTATGCTGCAATAGATGTAGGCTGCCGGGGATTCCCATGATGCACTGGGTGTTTCTTCTTCACTCACTATGTGTTAACAGACCTCTCTGCATTGAATCATATCTGTTATTAACCTCTGTCTCTCTTCCACAGCATGTCTTTATCCTGTCTTCCTTCTCTCACCCCAACCAATCACAGCAGATGGCCCCGCCCCTCCCTGAGCCTGGTTCTGCCGGAGGTTTCTTCCTGTTTAAAGGGAGTTTTTCCTTCCCACTGTCGCCAAAGTGCTGCTCACAGGGGGTCCTATGATTGTTGGGTTTTTCTCTGTATCTATGAAGCGCATTTTGTTGTGATTTGGCGCTATATAAATAAAATTGAATTGAAACCATTCATCACGCTCAGCTGGGCTCAGGAAGAGACCTAATCCAACCCCCGCGTGTGGACAAAGACGTGACACGTGGTGGTGACGTCAGAGTGTGAACGTCATCCAGTGATGGCGTCACGAAGACGTCAGAACTGAAACTTTAAAATGTTAAGCAGCACGTTACACTGGGTGACATAATGACCCCCACAGCACTGCTGTGAGGCTCGTCAGAGAAAACAAAGCCTGGCGATGTGCAAACATGACCCGCGAGTACCGGCCGCGCTGAGGACGACACACGGACACGGACTAACCTGCACTCGTGTTTTGGAATCCCAGCACCGAGTGGTAGAAAACCAGCAGATATGTGAACCACATGGAGGCACACAGGTCGTTGAGAAAGTGCCCCACCGCGTAGCTGAGCCTCTTCAGCAGAGGGAGAGAACCGTCCGTGTCCGACATCCCGGCTGGAGGAAGACCAGAGCCCAGCTTACACGAGAGGAGCTTCGGCTAGCTTTTTCCACGTCTGGGGGAAGGAGGCTGAATGTCGACAGCCCCGTTTCGGTTCCCCTTTTTACGACTGATCTCCTTTATACGGTTTTACCATCCGGTTTAGTAAGAGCATGTGTCGCAACTTAACCAGCTAGTTAGTCCCTTTAATTCAGGTGCCAGTTTCCTCTTGAAATCAGGTGACATGCAGCGATGTGGCCAAGCCGGGAGGAGCGTCTGAGAGGAAGGAAAACCGAAACAGAAGCGCATCAGTGGGCGAAGGGGAATTTCACCGCCGCACAGCTCCACTTACATCACATCACAACAGGCAGCGAATGAAAAGTCACCCCGGGACATGTTACGGTACAAAGACCGGAGACTGAACATGTAACCGGTAAATACAGAAGCGCAGCTCCTCCGCTTACCTTCAGCTAACCGGCTACAAACCTGCACACAAAACACAATCAGATGTAAACAAGAGCGGCGAAGATGACGTAGTAGAAACTGTCCAATGGGGAAGCCGTCTTGCTCCTTTCAGCCAATAGCTGGAGCCCGCAGAGTTACCTTGTTCACGTGACGGCACACTTCAGACCTCGTGATGTTAGCGCTTGATTCAGAGCGCAGAGACACGACGATCAAAGGGAGTGATTATTTTAAACTAAAGCGCGACGAGGCAGCTAGGAAACGTGGTTGAACCAACCAGAGCAGTTTCTCCATGACACAGTCAAGCTGTACAACAACACTGCTTGATCCATCCAAGCCCGAACTCCGGACATTTATCTGCACGGTTACTTTGAGCAGCTGCAAAAATAACTTCTTATTTCATCAAACTTTGAGTCCTGAAATGTTACCTCCGTCTTTGCTGTCGCAGGGCCCCAGTGTCCTGGTGCAAAGACACGTTAATTAGGGAAGTTACTAAAGTTCATCCGTCAGAGCTGCAGATACATCAGCTGTTAGGATCAATGCCAGCCACACTTCCTCTTCCTTCTGAGCCTGACATTAACTGCCCTGCTGAAGCCTTCTTCAGAAATCCCAGAAGTGTAAATTCAACAACAATGACCGACCTGCTGAGTGGGCCACAGCTGTGCCCGCTCACCTGGGCTGTAACATTTGCATGTGTTAAATGGTAGTTTCCATTAGCCATTAATGGAGGACACCAGGGAACTAGGTCACCTCAGGATGAATTACTGTAAGCTGGTACTTTACTCGCACCATCTTCAGGTACTTGTTAAATACGGTGCTTTATTACTAGAAACAGCCACACAGCTGAACTTGAACTTTTTGCTTTGTCAGGAAATGTAAGCATGGTAACAGGTAACCAGGATGGACTTTGCACACATTACCAGCCACTGCACCCTGTTCACACCACTTTCACAGCTTCCATGCCCGCCTCAGTCTAAACCGAGTCTAACGAATGGTTGACAAATCAGTTCAGTTCATGCATTCTCATGTCAGGACTGTCAAAGCACTGGCAGCTTGTACTGCATTTGTGTTTATGAATACAAAGAAATCTATTGTGCTGTTACCGTAGTGACTGCACTTGTGTTTTTACTTCCTTATTAAAACTATTTTGACTCCTTGTGTACATGGAGCTGATGAAAGCATCACATAAACCTGAGGGAAGAGCTGCTGAACACGGTCAATGATGCCAACATGTAGCAGCCCCAGCAGAGTCTGTAGAACAGAGCAGAACATGACAGGCGTGTTCTGGGTCTAGTCCTCAACATTTCCCAGTAGAGGCTGGATGTAAGGACTGGACTCTGGGCTGCCAGCACGGTTTGTGAGAGGTAGAAACACATGAATGGACGGATTACAGCCTGAATGAAGCTCAGCTTTAAAGTTGTTTGGTTGTTTTTTAATGGAGTTATCTGACGTTCCATCCCCCAACCAGAGAGGAAGAGGGGAAAGAAAAAAAAGAAAATTAAAAGTTATTTAGGAAAAAAACATTTTGAGGAACACACTAGCAACTACAAAACACAAAGTTTGTGAACAACTGAAATCATGGGAAAGCAGGATGAAAACAGTCTTTTCTGTTTTTAGTTACAAATTAAAACAGGAAACAAAGCATCGATTCTACATAAACTTCTTTTAAACTTTTGATTCTGGTGGTCGTGGGTTTTTCCTCTGAAAGGGATTCAGGAATTCACCGAGCCTGGTCCATTTCAGGAAATAGTCCAGTCCACTCACAGTGCTCTTCCTTTGACCCTAAGGAATAAAAACTTGAATGACTGCGCGAGCTGCATCTCTTTGTCCATGACATCGATTTGCAATGAGCTCCAGAAAAGTGTGCAGTGGGTGTGTTGGGTGTGCACGTGTGACTCATTGCACGCTTGTATTTGGAGTCCTCTCTCATATATCCTCACAAACACACTCGTCTCTCCTCTGAACCGCTCAGTAACGGGAAAGGGGGAAAGCAGCTGAATCCAGTCGCCAACTTGTTTTTCAGTCCATCAGCTGTAGTCTTACGGCCACATGTTTCCCTGCAGCAGTCTGTGCTGCTCTGGTTTCACTTCAGTCTTTGGCCATAAATACACAAGGGGATCGTTGCTGGTAGAGGCAGCAAACGCTCTCTTCACTGCTCGGTCCAGACCAGTAGAAACCAGTATACCAGCTAACACCCGTTAGCAGAGGAGAGGAAGAGGAGAGGGGTGAGAGAAAGAAACAAAAAGAACAGATGTGAAGAGGAGAGCCACAGGTTCCCTTGTTTGTCTTCATTTGTGTCTCTGGAGAGCTTTCCTCTTCCTCCTCTTGAAGAAACAGCAGCACCTGCAACACACAAGCTGCTGTTAACAGTCTGTCATTTACATGTTCTGTGTATCTGTGCACAGCAGCAGCCACGGCGATGCTGCCACACCTCACCACATGCTGCATAGCCGAGCATGTGGTGCACGCATGTGGTGCATGCACGCTGTCACCGATCCCCTTCCTTTGTTCTGCTGGGGATTTAAAACGCTGCCCTGCTGTGGCAGCGTTTTAAGACTTCCTACAGGGGGCGATACTGCAGCGGGCACAAATAAAAAGGTGTGCAGCACCCAAAAAACACCCAGTAGCTCCTGCAGTGAAAGAGGCCTATGACAGAGATGGAAAATGTGACGTCATTTCTGGGGTAAAACCGCAAAGGATTGTAGGTACGAGTGGCAAGTGGTACTAGTGCACGCAGGCTTTCATATGAAAACAGTCACACAGCGATAAAAAGAAACAAAGAATGTCAAGAAGCTGTTGTATTATTAACTGCAATAGTCGCATGACAGCCACGGGAAGCCGACGGGTAAAGAGATCGTTTTTTATCGGATTCCATCGTGGAAGAGAAATTGTTCAAGTCATGTTTCCGAAGTACCAAAGAGGCGATGGATGGTCTGGATTGCAGCCATTCGAAGACCAAATATAACGTCCCAGAACACTGCAGCTCACAGGTTAGTCTGCTCCAAGCATTTCAACATTTTTTGTTGATGTAGGTTACAAATAAGTCTTATATTGATTTGAATTGAATTCGTTGCTATGCTGCTTTGTTCACTGTGGTTTTGCGGGCTAATGTTTGTTGTGTTTTGTAGGAAAACCAGCCTACAAAATGCTGGGATGTGATCCAGACTGGGCCCCTCCATCAGCCTGGGTCAGACCGAGTTTAAAGCTGCTAACACAGCCAGATTTGATCGGTGAAGAGAGAGCGCGAGATCAAAACAGCCACGAAACGTCTGCATACATGTGCCCAAGTGTTGTATTGAAGCAATCAAGTGATGAATAACTGTTTTCCACTATGTTGTTTTGCATTGTTGATTTGTTTTTCACCGAAGCAGCTAATAAAGCTGATGGACTTTTACAACGTTGCTTCTTTCCTGTAAGATTCTGTAACAGAACGAAACAATAATGCCAGTTATAAATAAAGACAACAAATTGAATGAATTACGAAACACTCGTTTTATTTCTACTAGATTTGAAAATGTTGTGTAACACTACAACCTGAAAGGACAAATACATGGTGTTGGTCTGTAACAGCAGCTGTGAGATGGAGTCGTCCAAATCACCAAAGTAAACTGGCCCTGGGCTTGTTGCAGGATCTGAAGTTACTAAACATGTTGTGAGTGTGTGCACTCACACTTAGGACCATATAATAATAAATGTGTGCGTGATGAAAGTTGTGCAGCACGCTAACGTGCTTACTCCACTCTGTGCTTGTGTGGGTCTGACCCTTCCACTCCTTTCAGTTTTCCTCCTACTTTTCTGTCTTCGTACGGAGCTGCTGTGTTTCTGTCGTTTTGTACAGAGCTGTTTTTGGGGGCAAATAAAATGCAAGTAGGGATTAAAACTGCAGAATTAATGATTAGCGGTGCTGGAAATACTAGCGCTTGATGCAGTGTTTTGATTTTGCTGCCACTCGTACCCACAATGCAATGCGCGAAAGTCACGTGGTCTGTCGATCTCTATAGCCTCCTGTGTGTCCCATCGTCTGCTCCATCACTGCTGATTACATTATTAATATGTAATGTTCCCAAAACAGTTATTACTGTGTTATCCCCAAAGATGGGCTCAGCCTGTGCAGTGGCTGAGAGGCGCACAGCACTGTGACAGGTTTGTCAACATACAGTGAATGCAGAGTCAGCACTTCCTGAAGCAGGAAGTTTCAGAGTAAAAGTCTACTGTGTGTGTGAAGCAGTGATGCTGGGTGTGAGTGTGTTACAGCACCGTCTCGTTTCCTCAGTTTAAATCTGAGCTGAAAGAAAAAACTGAACCTACACTGAAGTGAAAAATAAAAAAAGATTGTAATCCTTGAATTCTTACTTGGTATCGTCAGCGACTTCAACCTCTGGGTTGGCTGTGATTGGTGCATTGGAGTGTCCTGCAGTGGGGTCATCCGTATTCAGCTCACCGTTGGTTGAACTCATCACCTGAAGGACAGAATTGGAGAAGCGTGATGAGCACAGAGGTCACACTTCTGAAATTTGGTGGAACAAAGAAAAGAAATCAAAAAAGTCGACATTATGTCCACATTCAGTCAGATCCAACTGCTCGTTCCCACCCAGGTGGCGTTTGGGGTCAATTTGGGGTTTTTCATTAAACACTAAAACTCTTCATACACAGACGAGAGGATGAATTTGAGCTTGATGTGGACACAACAGCTCTGCACACACATCCACGTTTTACTGCCGTGCAGCACACGAATCATTCAAAGCACACATTTCAATATATGTGCTCTGCTCGATGGCTCCGTTTGTTTCACGCCGTTTCTACTGCTGATGAAAATGTTTGCTTTTTCGTTTCTTTGAAATCTTCCTCAAACCTCTCACACCTCAGAGAGAAGTGACGAGAACGAGGCCGAGCGTGCGTCTGACCAAAGCAGCTGCCAACGCTTTGTGTTAAAAACACGCCACCGCCATTCCAAACGCTCACAGGTCACCAGAGGGGACACGTGTTTAGCAACATGACAGCAGACTCGTGTATACAAATCATCTTTGCTTTGTTCATTATATTTATCTCACAGTGCTACACATGCTGCTGTGAAGCTCTGCGTGTTGCTTCCACACCTGCAGAAATCACAGACCAAACATTTGATTTGATGTCGCCGCACGACACGCAGCACGACACGCAGCACGACACGCAGCACGACACGCAGCACGACACGCAGCACGACACAGCTGCCAGATAAAGTGTTTGCCGTCGTGACGCTGTTACCACCATGTCACATGTATTCGAGGCAAACAGCAACACCGACACATCCACCTCACCAGCTGATCTTTGATCGGGCAATTGGAAAAGGTGTAACTTGTGCACACAAACGATGATCAACACGTTAAGTAATCTGGATACTTGACTAAACGTTTCATCAGCAGAGCCACAAGTTCCACTTTTGGTTTTTCAGCAATAACTAATCTGCTAATTATGAACTGATGGCTCTTTGTCACTGATGTGTTCAAACATCATCACGTGACCTTTGTAACCTCTTCTCCATCTACAGAGGAGCCCCCCCTCTAAAGCTGACAGTAACAGAAGGGTGAAGACATAAATACTGCCAAATTAATGTAGGACACTATCAAACATGATGTGGTAAGAACTGGTCCCGCGTGTGGGGATATTTCAGCTTTGTAACAGACTTGAGATCAGCCCTTCTGCAGAGACAGAGGAAGTCATGCAGACAGACAGGCAGACAGACAGACAGAGCCAACCCTTCCTCTCAGTACCTGGACAGACCCGCCCAGCCTATCAGCAGTGAGATGGGAGCCCAGAAGCTCTCGATTGGTCACTGGAGTGGGCTGGGACTCGCTGCCTTTCCCCTCTGGAGACTAGAGGAGCCGATCACAGGAGAAACAGGAAGGGTGGAGGTAGAGAAGAGGAAAGGTGAATTGGTGATGGGAAAGGAGGGCCGCAGAGGTGAGGTGGAACAGTGTTTGGGAGATGGAAAGAGGAGGTGGTGGGAGTAGAAAGGCAGATGGAGCAGAGGATCGGGTGAGGAGAGATGAGAATGGAGAAAGAGTGGAAAAGGAAACAGAAAAGAAACGGTCAGTATTTGGTGGAGGCGAGCACTCAAGTGTGCAGTAGCATTAGAGTGCACAGGAAAGTGCACACGAGAGGAGACCCCCACAAAAAGGGTCCTTCAGCTTCACCTACCATGAGGACTAACTGCTAAACCACAGTTCAAGGCTGGGTCATCATATTAAACTGAGCCTGAACTACATGAAAAACATGCATGCTTCCTCTGCTGGGTCTGCATGTGCGAGCAAAAACACCGCCACCAGAACAAAGGCGGTCTTCTTATAGGGTTACTATGGAAACAGCATCAAAGGTCTCACACTGGCGTGGCTGTAACCATCTCCCACAGCGTAAGCTGTACAAAACGAATCATTCAAAGCACACATTTCAATATATGTGCTCATTTTTATGTTCAGTGTAAAACAGCTACGCTTTGATTCTTTGCACATTTCCAAGTACGTGTAATAATGAGAAATGACACCGGGATCAAGCATTGAACACATGAAGACGTGCACACAGGCGCCATGCTTCCACAGTCCAGAAGGTTCCGGGTCATTCTAGCAGCTTTGGTTTGTCTCTCTGAAACTAACAGAGTTTGTTGGCTGTGTTTGGCATCTTTCATCTTCATCTTCTTTCATCTTCATCATCCTGGTAGGTGGCAGCAGGTTTTTATCAAGACTCTCAGGACATTTTTCCACTCATCCTTTAATTATCTGAATCACAGTGCTGTATGCTGAAAAACAGCCCCACACCATTTGGTGTTTTGGGGGTGCAGTGCCGTTCACTCCAAACATGGGGTGTATTCTGGCATCCAGAGGTCAGTTTTGGTCTCATGTGACCAGACTCTACTCTCCCAGTGTTTCCCAGGCTTGTCTAAATGTTGTTCAGCAAACTTTAAATGTACCTCATTATGTTTGTGCTTCAGCTATGAAGTCTTGCGTGGCGAGCGTGCATACGGGTGCATTACTTATCGTTTACTTTGAAGCAACTGTACCTGTTGATAAGTCGTTTGACTCGTCTGCGTCTGAAACCTTGCAGGAAGCACCTGGTTTACAGTGAAATGATGTCTTTCCCACTTCTGGATTATTATTAACAGAGCTCACTGGAACCTTCAGTAGTCCAGTAAAGCTTCTGGAACCAGTGCCAACAGAGGTCACATCATGACATCATGAGAGGTTTCAGGGTGAAACTTTTTATAGGCCTCCGGTTGGGCCTGAGCCAGCTGGTATCAATGTGCACTTAGCCTACGTTCACTCTGCAGGTCTTAATGCTCAATTCCAATTTTTTGATCAAATCAGATTTTTTTGTCTGCTCGTTCACTCTACAAATAAAATGCGACAGCAAACGCGCTCTAGTGTGAACGCTCAAAGCAGCCGCATGCACAAAAGAAGACGTCACACACAACGCGCTCTGTTTAGACCCAGAGCAACAGGATGTTTGACTGTTTCGGACTTTACGTTTCCCAATTTTGCTTTAAGTTATAAAGTTATTTTATTATTTACATTTGGCCTAATAATGATCCTGATTGCTGTTTTAGAGGAGCGGTGCTTCAAAGGACAGCTGCAGATTATACAGTACAAATAAAATGTTCACGTTTCTCCAACATTGTCTTCCCAACAGTTTCACAGGATGGTCAGGAAGCGTTTGCCATGTCTTCTCCGGCGCTGATAATCAGCGTCTGTCTTGTGTCAGTGACGTAAAAGACGGATTTAGTGCGACATGACCATCAAACAGCAGCAGCTTCCTGAAACAGATATGTATCGGATTCAGTGCCACATACGAGAGTGACCCAGATTAGATTTGAAGATCTTGGATTCGCGCCGTTCACACTGTCACACCATGATCGGATATTGGTCGCACATAGGGATGGGTATTGTTTAAGTTTTATCCGATACCAGTACCAAACCGGTACTTTTGAAATGGTGCCGTTGCTTAAACGGTGCTCGAACCGGTGCTTAAAGAATGGAGAACACAAACTTTGTCCAAAAACCTCTCATGTTCAGCTGTTGTTTTGTAAAAAGATAACAATGTTAGCCTTTTCTGCAGCTATGGGGCAAATATGGTATCACTCTTGGCTGGAAGCAGTGCTTAAACAATAGGGATGGGTACCGGTCATGGCACCGGTTCTGACATAAACGGTAGTAACCAGACCGAAAAGCAGCGCACATTTCGGTGCTTTTTTTTCCTGAGCTGTGATACACTTTGGATTCTAGCCAATCATTTTACGTTTCCGAGGACAGTAGGCGGGGCCAGGTACGTA
>NW_024583155.1:53329-68801 GCF_018398535.1 Haplochromis burtoni | reverse complement strand
AGGGTCAAAAAAAGTCGGATTTGATGCGCTTTCGCCTGCAGTGTGAACGTAGCCTTAGTGGCAGGATCACTTTTTAATTACTTAGAGACTTCAGCAGGTGTTAGGACGTCCACACAGTCTTCATGTGTTCACTAGTTTTTCTCTCTGTCATTTCCTGTGTTGTTTATCAACATCTAGTGAGAAGTTCATGCCATTTACAAATATATTTATTTAGAAAACTAATATGTTCAATATTTATTTTACCTGCTGTAAATAACAAGAAAGCAGTAACAGTGAGCTTATAATGACAAATAACAGGTATGTGCTGAAGGTGTCTGTCAGTATAAAACTGCACACAGGCTCTTTAAGAATAGAAATCTGTGAGTAAGAGACAAGGCTGGAAAACACAACACTGATCTTCACTTCATCAAAAATAAAACACTCGGCAGTGGACGAGCAAAACACCGGTGAGAGAGCAGAAAACAAATGCCTTCTAAAAAAGGTGAAGAGGCGACGCAATCCCACAGTAAACATGTCCCAGTGAGCCTGAAACATGTTGCTACCACCAACTAAGCCATCGAGGTGGAACAGCAGCCTGCAGGTTAAAACAGACTAAAGTGTCACTATACACAGACTGAATATACCCTGAAAAGAATTCATAATGCACATCATACATGACATCATACATGACATCATACATGACATCATACATGACATCATACACGACATCGCTACTCTCAACTCCGATCTTCAACATGGTTATAAACAAAACTACCCATAGCCATAAGCATAAATACATTTGGTGTGGTTCTGGATGTTTTATTATTCTGCCCACCCAACCACAACCATGACCCAACCATAACTCAACCATAACCATAACTTAACCATAACCCAACCATGGTAAATGGTAAATGGCCTGTATTTATATAGCGCTTTACTCGTCCCTAAGGACCCCAAAGCGCTTTACACATCCAGTCATCCACCCATTCACACACTGGTGATGAGCTACATTGTAGCCACAGCCACCCTGGGGCGCACTGACAGAGGCGAGGCTGCCGGACACTGGCGCCACCGGGCCCTCTGACCACCACCAGTAGGCAACGGGTGAAGTGTCTTGCCCAAGGACACAACGACCGAGACTGTCCGAGCCGGGGCTCGAACCGGCAACCTTCCGATTACAAGACGAACTCCCAACTCTTGAGCCACGATCGCCCCATAACCATAACTCAACCATAACCATAACTCAACCATAACCATAACTCAACCATAACCATGACCCAACCATAACCATGACTCAACCATAACCATAACTCCAACCATAACCATGACTAAACCATAACCATGACTAAACCATAACCATACTCAACCATAACCATACCCAACCATAACCATGACTAAACCATAACCATGACTAAACCATAACCATAACTCAACCATAACCATGACTCAACCATAACCATGACTCAACCATAACCATGACTAAACCATAACCATAACTCAACCATAACCATAACTCAACCATAACCATGACTAAACCATAACCATGACTAAACCATAACCATAACTCAACCATAACCATGACCCAACCATAACCATGACTCAACCATAACCATGACTCAACCATAACCATGACTAAACCATAACCATAACTCAACCATAACCATAACTCAACCATAACCATGACCCAACCATAACCATACTCAACCATAACCATGACAACCATAACCATACAACCATAACCATAACTCAACCATAACCATGACAAACCATAACCATATCAACCATAACCATGACCAACCATAACCATGACTAAACCATAA
This sequence comes from Haplochromis burtoni, assembly GCF_018398535.1. NCBI lineage: Eukaryota > Metazoa > Chordata > Actinopteri > Cichliformes > Cichlidae > Haplochromis > Haplochromis burtoni. Next base: position 67,002 of record NW_024583155.1, on the reverse strand, counting down.
CCATGACCCAACCCAAAAGTTCTATAATCAAAGTGCAATTCTTGTGGTGGCTTCATTATGAACACTTATGGGGAAAGACATGCCTCACCTTAGTTCTTTAAGCCATGCACAGTAAAACAGGCTTCAACATCCCACCCATATGACTGATCCATATTATATCACTAAAATATTTGTAATCATGGTACTTTAGTAGTACAAAAATAGAAGAATAAGAATGAATAACTTATTCTGTTTATTGTGTTCAGCCTTAACTGGGTATTCCTGCTGTGGTTTGTTGTTACAGAGGGAACCCCTGAAGAAAGAGCCCCCATTGTCCAGTAGAGATGAAAAGACAAAGGAGCAACATGTAGCCAGGTATGCGTTTCCTTTGTACGGTGAAAAGTGTGTATGTGAGTGCCAACACTAACGAGGACATGCTCCACGTTTGTCTATAATCAGTGCCTACCTGGTTTTTGGTTTGTGGTGCTTTATCTCGGTTGCTCATCTGAAGTGGAGTCTCGCTGGCCACCGGACCAATCGGAGTGGGCTAAGCACAAAACAAAGGGTTAACACAGAAAATGTACACAGCTAATACACAGCTATCAGACGTTTCCTTATTTGGGCTTAAGCTGGAGTCAATCGACATGTCACATTAATATTACTGAGGAAACATCAGTGTGGAACAGTCCATTCACCCACTAACACAGTCGCAGCGGGGCACACGGCGCAGTCGCAGCGGGGCACACGGCGCAGTCGCAGCGGGGAACACGGCAGTCGCAGCGGGGAACACGGCGCAGTCACAGCGGGGACGGCAGTCGCAGCGGGGAACACGCGCAGTGCAGCGGGGAACACGACGCAGTCGCAGCGGGACACGGCGCAGTCGCAGCGGGACCGCAGTCGCAGCGGCACACGCGCAGTCGCAGCGGGACACACGGCGCAGTCGCAGCGGGACACACGGCGCAGTCGCAGCGGGACACACGGCGCAGTCGCAGCGGGACACACGGCGCAGTCGCAGCGGGGCACACGGCGCAGTCGCAGCGGGGAACACGGCGCAGTCGCAGCGGGCCACACGGCGCAGTCGCAGCGGGACACACGGCGCAGTGGGACGCAGTCGCATTGGGGCACACGACGCAGTAGCAGCGGGACACACGACGCAGTCAGTCCGACTGTTTTAAGAGAAAACGTTATAATAAGTCAGCTTTGTATAATTCAGTAGAAATAAGCAGTGCTGTTGCAGACAGCTGAGCTGTGTTCAGCTTGTTCTCAGAGACGCAGTGAACCGTGGAGGGAGACTGTTTTTACCTCTCCAAGCAGTTCAACTCTTTTTATAAACTTTGTTGTTTTAACGTACTCGGGGGTGCAGCTCAGTGCTCCTAATTTTTGCAGCTGTTCCTCACTGAAAATTGCTGTTGGCTTTCAGTTGTTCCAACACATATTATGGGATATCACACTCCCACGTGCCCTGGCTGGAGACACCTCTAGTCAAGCATTCAAACTGGATCACCAGTGATATCTGAGGCCCCGCCTGCACGTATACAGCCCTGTAATCACAGTCATCCCTTAGTTTAAACCCTTTTCACTAAGATGTGAACCACTCCTGCTGCCCACAGAGCCCACACACTGTTAGCTCTGCTGTCTACCAACTTGCAAACAGCTTAAATACTGCTGCTGGTCCCACTGCTCCGTTGGTGTGTAGTCTGCCTGCAGAGGGAGTCCGTCCCCTGTTAAAGATGGCTCCCTCTCTTCTGTTATGGTGCAGTGCGTTCTGTTTCTAATAACCACCCATGTTCAGGGCCATCAGAACCTGTGGCCTGACCCTTGGTGACAGACTGTAAGGGCACCCTTGGGTTTGTGATTTCTGGCACCCTCGCTCCAGCCGTTCGTATAAAATGCTGCATAACGAAGAATACATGAGGAACTGCGTCTGTGCGGACGACAGGATCTAAACTGATGCAGTTTCAGTTCCTGTAAACACAGCCCATCAATCAGTACATGAGCTAAGGTTGGCTCATGTACTGGGCCAACCTTAGCTCTGAGCCTGCAACAAGCCACAACGTGCGTTCAAGACACACACACACACACACACACACTAACCAGTGGCTTCCCAGTCCAGTCGTACTGGTAATCAAAGACGTATCCATTTCTGTCAAAGAGGTCTGTGAAGAGTTTCCTCAGATAGTCGTAGTCCGGCTTCTCAAAGAAGTCAAGCCGACGCACATACCGCAAGTAGGTGGCCATCTCTTCTGTTACATACACAGACAGGTATGAGACCACCCAACCCACACAGGCGCACACATGAAATAGGCTTTTCTAACGAGTCAATACAAACCTGGGAAGTTCTCACAGAGGACCTCTATTGGGGTGTCTCGTTTTGTGTCTCCTATCTTCTGATAACGTTCTTTCAGAGTGTCAGCCTAATGAAGAGACACACAGTGAGCCATCTGTATGCAGAGTGACTGAAGACAAGTCCGAACAAGAGAGGCAGGCGAAGAAAACAAGAAGGGGCTGGACCGATGGAAAGCTGCCCGTCTCCTCACCTTGAGTCCCTGCCAGGGCAAGCTGCCTCGCAGGAAGTACATGAACATGTGGCCCAGAGCTTCCAGGTCATCCCGCCGACTTTGCTCTGAAACAACACGAGAGACCAGGCTTAGACGGCATGGCTGGACCGTAACAACATGACACAGTCTGCTACAGACAGCCCCAGGATGGTAAATGTGTCATAACAGTCTTTGACCACATCATCACTTCGTTACAAAGTCAGGCTGAACACGTGACGCTCAGCTCCTCTCTTCAGAGTTTCACGTGTTGAGGCACCAGCTGCAATTTCAGTCCTTCACCAGCACTTAGTACTGTGTCTGAATGCATCCTGTCGAACTAAGACCGAGGCAAATACTGTAAATATCACATATGTTAAAATAAGTTAATGTGAATTATCAGCTGGCACAGTGGGCACACAATGCAAGAGCTGCTGTCATATGTGGGCACCTGGCATGTGTGAATATATGACCGGATGAAGGCGCTCACCTTTCCCTAGATGTGTATTTATGCTCATGTATCTAGCAGTGCCAGTTAGACTCTTGTGTTCTCTGTAAGGGATGTGCTTCTTGGTCTCTGGGTCAATGTATTCTTTCGCCAGGCCAAAGTCGATGATGTGGATCGTGTGCTGCCTCTTGGAACCCGGTCGGCCAACCAGGAAGTTCTCGGGTTTCACATCTCTATAGATCAGGCTTCTGGTGTGGACAAACTCCATGCGAGTTATCTAGGGGACAAGACGAGAGCAGAACCGATTCAGCGGCTCTGTAAACTACTGGTGGTTAACGTCTGAACATTCAAATGTGAACACTGACTTACCAGCTGTATGGCTATCATAAGTACAGTCTTTAGAGAGAAAGTCCTGTCACAGAGGTCAAACAGATCTTCTAAGCTGGGTCCCAGTAGCTCCAGAACCATAGCATTGTATTTACCACATGGTCCAAAGTAAAACACCTGGGGTACACCCTCTGGGTGTCCAATGGAAGAACAAAGCATAGTTGATGGACTGTGATCACTCCTCATTTTAATAGATAATAACATGTAGGGCTGTGCGATATGAAGAAACATCTATTGTCTCATATTAGACGCCATCGTTTGTTTGGTGGTTTCGCAAAATCCACTGTTTACGATACTTTCTCACGGTTTGGATGCAGGCGTGGGGAATCCCAGCATGGCCGGTGAAGACAAACCGAGGACCTTATTCCTAAATGAGGGGCGGCCTCTGCAGCACGGACACGGTTTGGTCATGGGAGGTCTGACACGCACCAGAAAACTGTACTATTCAAGTTATAGTGCAAACTAGAGCAGGGCGATATGACCAAAAATATTCATCACCATATACATTTGAAAATTTGTGATAACGATATAACTGACGACACAATTGACACGAGACAAAATACTTTCCAACTCCACAACTTTATTAGTGCAAAAAAACCATCAATGTATTTTCACTTAAACAAGCAGCTGTTTTTTATCTGCATTAAAGTTATATAAACTTTAACAGTGCAAATTCCTTGCTGGCATTTCCAGTGGAAACTGGCCGACACATCCTCAGCATAACCATGTATAATATCCACAAAACTTAAAGAGGTTAAACACACACAGTACGGTAACATTATGTTGAAGCACAGTACGTATCACTCCGCGAGGCTCCGCCTACGATAGCCGTAATGCTCCAACAATCCATCAAGCGGTGCGGCTTCGTAGCTCAGCAAAGTCGTACTGAAACATTTGACAGATTTTCGAGCGCCGTGCACATAAAATCGTTTCGAGGTCAGTAAACACAACCAGAGTTCATACATAAGGCACACGGGATTATAAGGGGCTCTGTCGACTTTCAGAAAAATCAAAGGATGATTTTAAGTGCGCCGTATTTTCCAAACAACACGGTAATAACGACGGCCCGCTAGCATGCGCTACCAAAAATAGTGCTTTGTTGTGTATCTGACGGACGAAAGCTAAACCAGTTCCACACCAGTGAAGCTGCAGCATTTTTACAAACCAACTATTGCTGCAAAAGGCAGCAGTACCACAAATTTATTCCACCAGCTGAAAGGTCGTCCACTGCAAAACAAAGTGTTTTAAACTCAGCATGTCAACGTCTCCCCACGCCCCAAAGAACAGGTATGTTCTTTGGGGATCATCATTTAGCCTGGAGAAATAGTTTGCTGCTTTATAAGAAAGCCCTCCACAAAGCCAGAACATCTTACTATTCATCACTGATTGAAGAAAATAAGAACAACCCCAGGTTTCTCTTCAGCTCTGTAGAGCCAACCATCCCTTTAACGTTAACTAGTAATGACTTCATGAACTTCTTCACAAATAAAATTTTTATCATTAGAGAAAAAATTACCAGTAATCATCCCACAGATGTAATATTATCTACAGCTACTCTTAGTACCATTGATGTTAAGTTAGACTCTTTTTCTCCAATTGATCTTTCTGAGTTAACTTCAATAATTACTTCCTCCAAACCATCAACCTGTCTTTTAGACCCCATTCCTACAAAACTGCTCAAAGAAGTCCTGCCATTAATTAATTCTTCGATCTTAAATATGATCAACCTATCTCTAATAATCGGCTATGTACCACAGGCCTTCAAGCTGGCTGTAGTTAAACCTTTACTCACATGTCCTTCAATGCACATATTAAACAAATATGTAAGACTGCTTTCTTCCATTTGTGCAACATCTCTAAAGTTAGAAATATCCTGTCTCAGAGTGACGCTGAAAAACTAGTTCATGCATTTATTACTTCCAGGCTGGACGACTGTAATTCATTATTATCAGGAAGTCCTAAAACTCCCTGAAAAGCCTTCAGCTGATCCAAAATGCTGCAGCAAGAGTCCTGACAGGGACTAGAAAGAGAGAGCAGATTTCTCCTGTTTTGGCTTCCTGTTAAATCCAGAATTCAAAATCCTGCTCCTCACATACAAGGTCTTAAATAATCAGGCCCCATCTTATCTTAATGACCTTGTAGTACCATATCACCCTATTAGAGCACTTCGCTCTCGCTCTGCAGGCCTACTTGTTGTTCCTAGAGTATTTAAAAGTAGAATGGGAGGCAGAGCCTTCAGTTTTCAGGCCCCTCTTCTGTGGAACCAGCTTCCAGTTTGGATTCAGGAGACAGACACTATCTCTACTTTCAAGATCAGGCTTCAAACTTTCCTTTTTGCTAAAGCATATAGTTAGGGCTGGACCAGGTGACCCTGAATCCTCCCTTAGTTATGCTGCAATAGACGTAGGCTGCCGGGGATTCCCATGATGCATTGAGTTTTTCCTTTCCAGTCACCTTTCTCACTCACTATGTATTAACAGACCTCTCTGCATTGAATCATATCTGTTATTAACCTCTGTCTCTCTTCCACAGCATGTCTTTATCCTGTCTTCCTTCTCTCACCCCAACCAATCACAGCAGATGGCCCCGCCCCTCCCTGAGCCTGGTTCTGCCGGAGGTTTCTTCCTGTTAAAAGGGAGTTTTTCCTTCCCACTGTCGCCAAAGTGCTGCTCATAGGGGTCATATGATTGTTGGGTTTTTCTCTGTATCTATGAAGCGCCTTGAAGCGACTTTTGTTGTGATTTGGCGCTATATAAATAAAACTGAATTTAATTGAACCTGTGACTGCTCTACGTCAGTCTGCACTTTGGTTTATGTAATTTGAGGTCGTCACATTTTTTAATCTTATAATTTTTATATGTTATAAGCACAAAGGAGCACATTTTTAATGTCAACGGTTTTATTTTGTCTCCTGAATTCTGCGGCTGAAAATGACATTTGTATATTGCGCACATTGATATGAGATGTTCCTCATATTGCCCAGCCCTAAGAACGCATGACAGCTCAGGACTAAACACTAAAAAGCTATTTAAGACAACTCCAGAGTCAGTAATGCAGCTCATTCGTAGCATTCATCCAGCACGCGGGCTGGTGCCCGTCTCAGCTGACACTGGGTCCAATGGGGAGGGGGGTAAGCACAGAGACCTCACCTGAACTTCCCAGTTGTTTGTAGAAGCGATATTCTAGATGGAGTTGTGGCGCTCGTGACTTAATTGGTTCCTACAAAAGAGAATAACGTTAATTTAGACAAACTAGAAATAACCTCACAGCAATGAGCTCATCAGGACACCATGGATTTGAATCTGAGTGCAGATGTTTTAATCGACTGATTGACATCAGGACGAGAGGCGTTCCACATGCTTGGAACCACAGAGTTCCCCACCTGGTCAAACTGATCAACAACAACAGGAGGTGACCAGTAAGCTGATGGCGTCTGTGCAGCGGCCCCTGAGCTCAAGGCACACGTCAGCTTAACCGTGCGTATGTATCCTATGATGTATCCTTGTTAAACCAACCACATGTGTTGCTACAGTTCTAAAATGTTAACAAGCAGAAACGCATGTTTACCAGTTTGATGGCCACATATTCATTGGTGTAGAGGTTCTTTCCAAGCCGAAGCTCTCCAAAGTTCCCACAGCCAATCTTCTTTCCAACCCGGAAGTTTGGGCCGACCATCAGAACCCCAGAGTTGGAGCCAGCTCCCCGTCCGTGCCCCGGTCGGCTCCCTGTCACCCCAGACATCCTCTTCACATCCTCTGTCTCCCCCTTGCCTCCACCTCCTCCGCCTCCTCCCCCGCCCCCTCCTCCCCCGACTCCTCGCTTGTCAAAGTCCATCAGTTTGTGGTAGCCTGGCCTCTCCACGATTAAGCCGATTCCATACAACCAAAATAACCACCAAAACAAAAGCCTATCAGACTATCTGAGCTGAGGCAGCTTGGTTGTAGCTGATTTTAGTCAGCAGAGACGGTACGGTGGAGCTGATGTGGATGAGTGAATGAATGAGAAATGAAAAGATGAAGGGGTGAGGGGGACCACCACGAATGACTGTAAACCCCCTTGTAGGGGCCAGAGATGCTAATGGGAAGGATGAGGTTAAAGGCCCGTATTTAACCATATGCTAACATGCTATTGTGGACGTGGAAGCTATACCAGCTTCAGGTTCAGACATGACAGCACACAGGAAGAGTCGGGAGGTTTTTCCACATCTGACACTCAGGTAATACTTTAGTGGCACAGGCGTAAGCTAGCTGGCTTTAGTGCACGTGTCCCACAGAGACAACCCGGCTGCTTGTTCCTGTGACACAACAGGTGAAGCTTTGACCCCTGGGTGAGAGCAATGCCGCGTGTTGAACCACCTAAGGAGAAAAAAAACAGAAAAAAATGAATATCAAATATTTCAGTGCCACCATTTTCACTGTGTGAACTATAGAGCACGTGGACCAGAGTTTCCTCATTAGAAGAGTGGTTTATCTGAGAGCGCTGAACTCAAATTACATTAAAGGACCACTCAGATAACAAGCAGCATGAAACTCTGTGAGAGCTTCAGGCTTGAGACGGGAAAGAAACCCACAGCTGATAGTTGTGCTGCAGCCATTACAAGGCAGAGGAGCAGCCGACTGCCCCTTTTTAAATCTAACAACGTTTCATGGAGTAAGAGTCTGGAGTTTCAAACGCGTCACAGACATCACAGGATGGCAACAGAAAACCAGAGCACATCTGCCTTCAGGAGGCCCGGCTGGTGTTTGGCTCCTCTGATAGGAACACCCATCCTGGATACTCCAATTCCTTCATTTCCTGCAGTTTTCCTCTCACTCCATCCGTTCCTTCACATCCCTGTTATTCTATTCCAGGCTCCTTTTTCTCTTCCTGCTTACTGAGGTCCAAGCATGAAGTAAGAATGACTTCAAGTCAAACTTGCAGATATTTAATGGGCCGAGGTTCACGTGGGTTCACGAGTCAGAAGCCAAGCTAAACACCAACAAAGGTGAAGTTTAGCACGTCAGAATAACGTTTCCCGCTCACACTGGTATAAAAGCTCAACTGTCAGTCAGACTTGTGCAGTGTTGATGTGAGGTTCACTTCACGGTGATGATGTGAAGGACCAACGAGGGGAAGGAAATCTGGGAGACAGCAGCGAGTTCCTCTGACGCCGCTAACAGGAAACACTGAGCCGTATCCCGCTGAAGCAGAGCAACGGGTGATCCGTGACCGGAAGAGAAATCATTTCAGTAAAGGCTGCCGAGTTTTAATAAGCATTATTATGATGTCAGAAATCTAAATGTGTCTTCATTCAGTTTAGTGAAACACAATAACGTTGACCTAGAGGGAAACCACAGTTTACATAAAACCCTGAAGCTCAGCAGACATCAGCTCTATGCTGTTACAGCTGATAACGCTGAAAGTCATGAAAGCAACGTGGACACGGGACAAACATCATCATGTTATGAGCGTTGATGTTTGTGCACCACGGCGCACTCTGCAACTTCCCTTTGGACCACAAAGACAAAAACCAGCTAATCTCAGCATAACCAGACAAACTGCTAATGAGCTTTGTGTGCTTCATGTTTCTGACATAAAACTGAACCAGTAGCAACAGGCCGTAGTTTCAGCCATCCTAAACGGAGACCTTGTAGTAACTGATGTGTACGAGGCCAACTTTGTTCAGGTGAGGGAAGCTCGGTGCTCCCGACATCACACAGTATCAGTGCAGGACGGGAGGAAGCAAAGAGAAGAGCGTTTCCCAGAATGGCGCGCTCCGATTGGTGACTGTACACGAGTCTGCTGCCTCAGTCGACACAGTAAGTTTGAGCGCAGCAAGGATTAAGGTGACGCGACTCGCACCGTTGCTGTCGCTTGGAAACGTTTCTCTTAACTACACACAGACCCATGATTCATTTCAGCAACAAGTGTGGGCACTGCAATCAAGACGAGCGAGAAACGGACGAAGCAGAAGCCCGTCGACGGGACAAACGCTTGTTCGTGCAGACTTCCACGTGCATCCATCCCAACACACGACATGCCCCCACACTGATAAAGTGACAGCTGAGTGCCGATCTACAAGAATAACATTTACCGAAGCACGTCCTGCAGCTGCCACCGGCTCTGACAAAATGAACTGATTTATTTTAACCACGTTTAGTTCTCCAAATGAGGGACGCAGGCTACTTAACAAAAAGGCTCGTCACATTAGACTCTGTTATAAACGTCGCTCTGTTACGATCCCCTGCAACAGCAGAGCTTCTGTAGCCTCACACAGAGCTCTTGGTCAGGTGGAGCAGCTCACAGGGAAAAACGACAAATAAATAAATAACCTCAACTACACAAAATTACAGCTTCATTAAGGCTTCCAGAAGGAATACCAACATCCATGCTGGAAAACATGCATCCATAATGCATATTACACAACACAGACCAGCTCCTTTCTGGATGGAGTTTGAATGTGACTTCGAGCAGTCCAAAGACATGCGGTCAGCAGGGTTACGTTAACTTTTATGTCCAATTTAGATGTAATGGCCTCTGTGCAGTAGAGGTGGGAATCACAATACTTAACGCACGATACGATATTATTGCAATTTTTAAAAATATTTTGCGATATTCAGATTCTGTACATAAAGGTAAACTTTATCAATATTCATTTTATCTAATATCAAAGTCTCGCACTCAGTCTTTCTCTCATTTCAGTTTTATTGTTGACAAACTGAACGGTTTGTATTACAGTCTAGTCCAACTTAACTGAATGCAACCATCTGGTACAATTACAGCTATTCTGAACTATGCAATATGAAAACTATGCAGCCCCTTCAGCAACTGAAGAACTTGAAAGTAAATTAAAACAAAATATAATTTTACATTAAATAAAAAAGTTTTAAACTTAATTAAAATAAAACATGTCTTAAATTAAAATAAGTAAACTGTCATGTTTATTGCTGCCAAAAAACAAGTTAAACACATTTGGACAGTGTCAGGATTCTTGCTCAGAAAAAGGATCAACATGCTCTGAAGTCAGAGCACAAAAACCTTTTTTGTAACAAAATATCGATTTCTGCTGTCCCTGCATCGATACATTATTAGCAAACAAAATATCACGATGCTACACAGTATCGATTTTTTCCCCACCCCTAGTGTCAGCCTTGCCAGAGAGGGGCACTTGTCCAGGTGTGCCCCTCCCTGGGACAGGCTCCACTCCACAAACAACTCTGAACTGGATAAGCTTGAGAAAATGAATAAAGCAGTCAAAGCATGCAACAAATATCTATGAAGCCCTGAAATCTACACATGCGTCCTGATTTTAAGTGCTGAACTTTTATCTGCACTGAAACCACACTTACAACAAACCTGACACAGATTTTTAGCTGTTTTTGTGACTTTTCTGGAGAGTGAACATCTGTGTGGTGTATGCAGGACAAATCTTTAATACAATCTATAAGATGAACAGAAATACACACTGCTAAAGCTCAGAAACAGCTTGTACCTAATCTTTGAGTGGGTGACGTCAGGTGTGGGCGGATTATGAAAAACAGAATAACAAGCCTGATCACTTGATTCTGAACAAAAGGATGAACTCCAACGTTGTTAGGTATCACCAGCGACCTGAAGGTTACAGGTTAATGAGACCAGAGTAACATACACAGCCCTACATCGGACTCACAGCGCCAGAATAAGAGACCTTGATGTGATTCTGCACATGTTTGTATTTGGATGGTGGTTTCAGAATATTTACATTCTCAATTTGTAATAAAGAGCAATGAAAACTTAAAGGCTGGTTCCAACATTTGTATTGGGGTTTTTAGTGAGTAAAAACATACATCTGCCCTGTGTGAAGCCTGAGCAAACACAAAGAACATCCTCCTCTGCCAGCTGACCACAGTTTGGAGGCACTGCTTACTAAGTACTTCCTGCGTGCACTTCCCGAGAGGTGATTTAAAAACAATACTACTGGCCTCATCTCAGCCATCATGGCCTTACACTGCTGAGCCAATCAGTGTATGACATATTACCATCCCTGCTCTTATAGCAGACCATATCTGAAATGCATCTGATGGTCAGATATGTGTGTATCAATTAGCTCGTATTAAAACCTACTGAGCGCCTGTCGTGCAGCTGTAAACATTACTCCGTTCATTTTAACCAACTGCTAGCAGACAGAAATGACTTCTTCATGAGGTCTGTAGGAGAAACACAGCATATCTAAATGCATCGCCGTGGCCTCGTCTCGCCACCCACACTCCACAGTTCTTACTCATTTCTGAGTCTCTGTAATAGTACATACTTCAAAGCTAAGCTAAAGGAGTGCAAACCATAGCTTTGTTCACTGGTTCCGCGGGCTGTCAACGTTTTACAGCTACAGACAGAAAGCTTTAGGCTGACCTGAGAAGCTCTGCTAACGGTTAGCTGATCGGACTGTAGCACGTCTCAGGACGGGGAGAAGCCACTGTGTAGTCTGATAACTAAACACCTGCATTTATTACACGACGTTAGCTGCTAGCCAGAGCTGGGAATTATTATGGTGCTACTGTTCGTCAACTCTCAATCAAGCTAGGTAGCGCAGGAAGTTAGATTTAGGCCACATTAGTTTGTGTGTGGTTGGCCCATAGACTGCAGCTTGACAATGTCAGCTTCATTGAAACAAATTTAAAGTGGCTAACTGCAGACAGTGCTACAGTAAACGGAGCAAAGCCATATAAAATGACTCCCAAGGTAATCACACGACAGTGAATACTTAAAGGATTCGGCTAGCGCAGCTAAGCACTGCCTGTCAGAAGCTAACGCTGGCTAGCATGATAAGCAGCCAGCTAAATAGCCAATGTTGGCTAACGCCGAATTTGTGCTCATACACAAACACGGTTAGCTCGTTTACAGACAGAGCTCACGTACGTACCCGCTCTCGATGTTTCTACGCTGACCTTGGGTCTCTGTTTTTCTAACTTGTTATAAACTGTTCGCGTTTTCTTCGTCTCGCTTTCCTGCTCATCTCTTTTCTATGGATGTTTGGCTAACCAGCTGAAAAGGCTCGCCAGTGAACCTGAACGCAATTTGCGTGGATGTAGACGAGAGCTACGCAGTAAACGAAGGGAACCAGCGCAGGGCCCTTTGAAGAATACCCACAGCAACGCTTCTTGTGCGTGTCTGCGCCTGTACGTGAGAGGGGGCCACGCACACTTCAGTTTGTGCAGAAAAGTTTAAATATTAACTTTCACCACTACTTTCTGACACTCTCACCGTCCGTGTTTTATGCAAAGCTGTATGAAAGTTTTTGTGTGCAGTTCAGCATATTTTTCTCAAATGTATGTGGACAAAATATAGACAAAAAGACAAATGGCACAAAAACACAACAATCGGCCTTCTCATTAAACACACAGTCCACACTCTTTAAATTAAACATTTCACATATACCCACGTGCTCCATAAAACCCTCAGCCTGGTTACAACAACGTTATTATTGTTTGCACAGCTGGTTTTTGTTTAGTTTGTTTCAACCTGTTGTTGATAGAAATCATCACAGGCATCAATAGGACGCTATGTTATTATAATGATTGTAAAAACAAGAACCCGACTGACAAATTTGGATTGATTTTGTTCTCTAATCCACACAGGGTCCAGTGTATATGCTATACATTATACACTGCCCTAAATCTTTGAATGAGTGGTGCTGAGGTCTCTTTTGATTTGACAGCAGTGATCATGATTGGCTACAACTGAACTCGCTGAACAATCAGAAGGTTCAAGCACTCAATGAAGGAAAACTGTAGATGTAAATACTTTGGGAAGGTCTCTGGGAGGCTGTCCCTGCTCCAACACTTTCAAGCTTGACTGAAATTTGTGCCCACATGAACACGCCGAACGCTTCTGGAGACAGTTTCTAATCAAATGTTGAGCTAGTTGGCCATGATGACAAAAGATGACTTCTCCACACATAAGAACACAACTGTCAAGCATGCTGTTAGCATCGACCCTGAGGCTGTACCGTTACACTTCACAAAGTGCATGGAATCGAATTTTTCATCAAATCAACAATTACGCCTTTGGCACAGTCATGTGATCTAACACGGTAACAAGAACAGTGCTCAAACATCCAACCAGAAATATACCAGGAGCTCGCTGATGGCTACCAAAGCATTTGGCTGAGGTGCAACATGCTAACATGCGTGAGGAGATCCCTCAGCAGGATCAATGCACGTAAAGCTCCGGGTCCTGACAACATTCCTGGTCGTGTACTGAGAGACTGTGCAGTGGAACTCACTGATGTCTTCACAGACATCTTCAACATATCACTCATCCAGGCTGTCGTCCCCACATGTTTTAAAGCCACCACAATCATTCCGGTT
>NW_024583155.1:48521-51887 GCF_018398535.1 Haplochromis burtoni | reverse complement strand
CACTCAATGTCATTTACTCATTATATTGTATATTGTATAGCTTTCTTGTTATATGTAAAAATTGTATTGTATTTATTTATTTAAATTTTACTTTAAAATATTTTACTTGCATATTTAATCACTCTTATATTTAAATGTTCATTTGCTATTTTATCTAGGGATTGAGAGTAACGTAGTTTCTATTCTCTGTATGTCCTGTACATGTGGCAGAATTGACAATAAAGCTGACTTTGACTTTGACTTGACTTTGACTAAGGGACATTTAACCATATATTAGTGTGGCTGTATCCATATGAGCCTGTGTAGAAAATCCAAAATAAATTCAAACTTGTGCACCTAACACATGCTTTTTAAATTGTATGCTGTACATCAGTTCAAAGCAATCATTAAAAGTTTCTATGACATTCATGTCCACGATGAAAACCTCTGCCCACAACTTTCCTGTGGAATCGTCCCCTCAGTGATTCTTACATGAACCAAACTGCAGCTTTATTCCTCTTCATATGACATTTAATAACCATTTTTTTCATTAATTTATAGAATAACATTTAAAAAAATCCAGATGTTTCTAAATATTTAAGCAAATTAGCACAAAGTTAATAGGCTAATGCTACATTTGCATACGTAAACATGCAATTGTAGAATATTTGCAATACAAATAGTTGTCTGAATGTAAGTAAACAGCTGGAAAGTCAACCTGCAAATAACGTGTTGTGACAAAAAGCTGAGAGACTGGAAGGTTCCAGAAAGGATTCATCTGTCTGCAGCTTTAATAGTAAATGTGTAATCACTCATCTAAGTGACTTCTTACGTAATGAAATATGGATATTATACAAATGCACTGAGAGATGCATGCTTTGGATCAATGACATCATCACATCAGTGACAAATGTGGCTGCTACTGTGTGTCCACCTTTGGACAGTAACAGGGTGGAAACATATCGGTTTATACTACAAATTAGGGCAACGTCATGGCATGTTAAACCCTTCTGAAACATGAGGAAAGAAAGGTTCATGAAGTATTTACTCTGGTACTTCAAGGTACAACTTACTTAGTCATGTGACTAGAGGACCAATGAGAGTGGGGGGGTGCACACAATTTATTCTGAACACTAACCATTTAAAAAACAAAACTAACATTTGGTGTTAGTTAGGCCATGCAACAGATATGAATTTTTAAACTTACGTTGGTAACTGCATTTGACAAAAGATCAGCATGTATTTAAGGCTGCTGGTGGTAAAAAAGAAAAGAAGGAATCAGTATATTTCTGTGGTGGTGGTGGGAGGGGCCAATGGCCCATTCTGAGGCCAGGTTCTTGTCATTTGAAGCTCCTAGATGGCCTTGTTCTCGAGCTATCGATTCACAAGGATTTCAGAACCTCTGACCTTTAACCTTTAGGTCTGCTAAGATTCAGACTTTTATAGATAGACCTATGGTATCAGTTTGAAGCTCCTATGGAGTTATGGCATCCACAAACTGTTCACGCTGCCCGCCTGCCTTTAACCACCAACATATATTAAAAAGCTGAAGGCAACAGGTTTGGTTTCAATCAGCTTTGCAGCAGCAAACTCAAAGCATGCTAGCTTAAATGTTGATGCAGGGGTCAGTGGGGTTGGTGGGGGCACTCGTGGTAACCATCAGAAACACTTGCACAGGTTTCTTGGCTGCTTTGTGTCCCAGCTGCATTGTCACACACAGTCTGGGTTTTTCTTTTAGCATCACTGATACAAATCTTTGATTAAACTCTGGCTTAGCTGTCACTCAATTATATGCAAACATATAATTGATATATTTAATACTATTAATTAATTAATATATTTTATGGAGCTATTTTAATGTTTAGTGGACGACAGGGGATTTCTAAGAATCGCCCCACAGTTCTTCAGCTGAGACACCTGAGGTAGAAAACACAAACACTGCAGTTGTCTTTACTCGCGAGGGCGGTCCCAGAGCGCTCGTCCTCGCAGGAGGCACTCACGGACTGGCGCTCTGTCACTGTCTGCGTTCTTTATTTATACAAGCTTGTGTGTGTACAAAGGTAACTAAGTTATTCCAAGAACTCAGAGCTGAGGTTCCCCTTCTCTACACGTGTACGTTCTCAGGAAAGAGGAAGCTGTTAGTTGCTAAATAAGTTTATCACACAAGAGTTTATGTGAAAAGTCACGTAGACATGTGGAGTGCTTAGTGATCAATAAAACACATTCATGTAGCTGATCACACTATGTACAATTTTCCTTTGACAGTGGACAACAAAGTGAAGGGAAACAAATCCAATATTGATGAGGGTCAAAGTGCGGTGACTGAGCAGTGAGAGGCCTCCAGTTTTAGCTACCACAGAGTACTTCCTTTCTCTACGCTCTTTTGATGTTTTTGTAGGTGAGAAGCAGATTTCAGCAGCTGCTCCTGATGACAGGCACATGTTATCTCCAAGTGAGACCTTGGTGTCAACACAGAAACGACCAAATATCCCGTATTTGTGCTCGACAGCACATGTGGGGATTTTTCTTCTGAACAAAGTATGAAGATTAAAGACGGTCGAATGATGCTGTTATGTGCTGTTATCAGTGTTCCTGCTCTGGCTACCGCAGCCTCCTTCTGCTTGAGGCGCAAAGGTGTACATCCTGTCTGGGACTCACGTCAGCCGATTGTATCTCCCAGTCCTTATACGCACGTATTTCCTGTGAAACATAGCCAGCACTGAAACTAGAGGTGTCCAGATGCTGGCAGTGAGGGGACGGACACACAGGCAGGATGAAGGCAGAGCTGTTGGTTCTGGTGGTGAGTTTGCTGTGCTGGACTGAAGCTGAAGGTGAGCCGCTAAATGACAACTTCACAAAAGTCAATGATGATAACAGACGTTTTAATTACAACTCGTTTAAGTCTGTATCCATGTCATTGTAGTTACTAACTCAAACTGGCTTTGGTCAGAGACACTGGGCGTGGCTACAGTATTATGAGTTTCTGAAAGTCTGAAGCTGACAAATACTTTCTTATTATTTAAAAAAATTAAACTGAAAAATAAAGCTATTTTAAAGTGAGTGGCACTAATACTCCTTTGTGACATCGTGTTTTAGTTTTTGTGCAAAATCCCGACTCAGAGTGTAATCTGTGACATTTTTATTACGTCCTGTAAAACCACCAAACTGACAGACGGTGTACTTTCTTCTTCTTCTATTGTACACTGACAGTGTTATACAAGCTGCACTCTTGTAGTTTGTCCTTTACAGGAGCCGGAGTCACAGAACCAACAACTGGTTGCATCTAGAAAAGAGGCGACACTCATCTGATCTCTGAGAGCTATCAGTGAAACAACTGTTCCAGAGAACAACGCTGATTCACACACACACACACACACACACACACAC
>NW_024583155.1:32426-47830 GCF_018398535.1 Haplochromis burtoni | reverse complement strand
CCGTTTCTCCAAGGTCCATGCAGATCTCCGGTATGGATATCTGCTCAGTTTCTCAAGTTTATAGTTATTTTCCAGCAACAAGCTGGTCCCGTGCACATCCGTCTCTCTCTGTGTCTGAGCACATGTTGTGCCAAAAAGTGATCAGCCCACTGAAGCATGTTATATTAATATTAATATTTTATTAAATGATCATTGAAAAAGGCAGACTGTAATAACACTTTTGTGTGAACTGTAAAGTGAATTTATTTATTGATCCCATTTAGAACAACAGAGGTTGATCCAAAGTGTTTTCCAGGAAAGTGCATTCACATTCCAGCTTTCCAGAAAACCCAGTGTGGAACATGTGAACAGTGTGTATTACTGTTTTTAGGCTATCATGACTTATTCCTGGTCTGATTAACACACCTCTGTCCAGATAACTTCACAGGAAAACCACCTTCCTTGACCATCAGCAGCCCAAAGTGTAACTGCACCCAGCAGACCCACAATGCAACAGGTGAGTGCTCACAAGCATGTTATCAGTTTGATGTCACTGATTGTGCTCATCAGAGTCAGGACTAATATGTTATAACGTGTGATTGGAAGTCTCACACAGAGCAGGATTTCCACAGTAGCTGCTGTTTCTTTATTTTTAGTGCTGATTTTTTCAGTCTTTCAGTTTTTTACAGTTTCCAAAGAGCAGTGCAGAGGCTCAGACTTCTCTCCCAGTATGTGTTGGCTTTTCCCCCTCTCCCTCCCTGGGGGTTCACACTTCACTATCCATTCCAACCCCTGCACAGGAAAACACACTCAGACTGAGAGATGAGGAGAAAGTCAAATGTTTCCTTCATGTCTGTGTGCTATACATGCTAATCTATCGCTCCCCTCTAAATGTGGCTCGTCTCTGCGTGCGCTCTTTAGCTTCTGAGGGATTTTATGTAACCCAGTGTACATTCATCTGTGTCCACGCAGGTCTGAAGGGTCAGCTGTGGTTCTGGGTGCTTCTGGGAAAAACTACCATCCTGCTCCTGAGCCTGACCTCGCTGGCTGTAAAACACAAGACAGAATGAGATCAGACGGACACCCATATCTCCTCTCAGCATTGCTTTGTTTGTATTATTCAGTTTTAAGATGTAGCCTCTTTTATTCTGTCTTCTTTTAAATTTAAGCTCTGCATTATTTAGTCCGCAATTAACACGCATGCACACACACATTTGACTAAATACCCACTGCAAGGAACAATCAGTTTATACTGGGGCTCACTCATTTGCAGTAAATTTGTTTATTTGTGGTGTCTGATTTGCTGAAGCTTTGCTCTTTAAATTAACACCAGGATCCATGATTTTGCTAATTATTTTCATCATGATTTGCTTAAAATAATGACAACATGACAAAGGTGTTTTTAAAACAACTCGAGACATTAAAACAGTAAATACTTCCCTTATTAACTCTCCAATAGTTTGCTCTGAGGCTGCATAACCAACACCAGATTATGTCGACTCCTTGAGTGGATGGATGGGAACACGATAGTATTCCTCAGTATTATTGTCTGCACATAGAGAGGGCTAGATGAACATGGGCACTGGTTTAGGTCACTGTTGTGATCTACATCCTGAAAGGTTAATGATGCAGAGGCCCTGAGCTGCTCGCGGCTCCTCTGTGTCCCAGCTTTCTTCTGTTCTCTTCACTGTCATGCTGCTAAATAAATGCAACAAATAAAAAATGTCTTGTGTGCTCAGTGTACAGTTTTAGATATTATTTTGGAAAAAATTTAGAGAGAGCTTGTTTAAACATAGCTTTAGTAAGATCATAGCACAGGGCCTAAAATAACAGTAATGTAACGGTGTTCCTGATCCCGGCTGACAGAGATGATGACAGTTTGGAATATCGTCCAGGTTTATCTGTATTATCATATGTACTGCTCAACCATCCAGGCAAGAGTAGCCAAGTACAGGACAGGGTAGAGGAAGTTAAAGTGGGATGGAGAGAATGGGCCAATAGCTCGACTCGCAGGAGGGTCATGGTGAGTGGCGTGCAGAAGAATGAGTGGAGCCACAGGTAAAGTTGCTTTGAATTGTACTGAATTATATAGCAACAATTAAACAGCACTTCATAAACAGGAATGAAACATTAAATAAGATACAACAACAGCAATAATAATAGTAACCAGAATCCTATCTGAGCTCAGATATGTCAGTCTTTCCGGCTTAATAGTCAGTGTTCAGTGATTTTGTCCAACCGCTCTGCTGCAATTCTTCGTGAGAGAAGAGCAACCTGCCCTTCTGGGCCAACTCGGAATGGCTGTGGTTCGGTTCAAAGGGAACGGCTCGCCATCTTCCTCGTCAGGTCGCACGATCCCACAAAAAAAGCCAGCACGCGTCTAATGTTCAACTCTCAGAGAGGATATTGTCCGCTTCCTCCGCGCCCGTGCAGATCACGATGGTTCCAAAGTGTTCACAACAAATCAGGTGTGTTTCTCCAAGGTCCATGCAGATCTCCGGTATGGATATCTGCTCAGTTTCTCAAGTTTATAGTTATTTTCCAGCAACAAGCTGGTCCCGTGCAACAAATGCAAAAATAGTTCTGTAAACATATTTTAAGTGGACCAAAGGGAGCTGGCTGATTATAATGTAAGTACAATAACACAGTTACAAAGATACTTGAGAAACAGGTAATTTTTTAATTTTATATATAACCCCTTTGTAATACCTGTTCACCAAAGTCTATTTAGCAACATACGTAATGATGTTACACATAAAACACACACGGAAACATTGGAAATCAGGTTTTGGCACAACAACGGTACGGAGCAGGGGAAGGCGGGGCTTGTTCCTTCCTAACCGGTAGGGGTGTCAAATTTATTCTCTGGGGTTTTATTCTAATATTTATATTATTTATCTTTTATTATTGATTTACTTTAGCTCAGCTCAGTGATTAACAGGGTAATGAATCACAATTAACAATAACAATGTTGTAGTGCATTACTGAGTCGTGTAAACTCACAAGGACCTCCCAGAGAGTTGGTTCTGCTGGGTTTTCAGTGGAGGTCACATGTCCTCATCCATACATGTGACCTCCTGAGTCTGACTGAAGCTTTTAAACAGTACATCTGGATACTGGTCAAAACTAGCACCATTACTAAGAATGGACTGTGAGTTCAGTTTACTGGTCCTTAATTATTATAACCACTGATCAATGGCCGTTTACAGAGAGCTGGGGACCGGCTGCAATCACAGTACCCACCGACCAAACACACGACTCCACTGGCTCACTGAAAACGACTGGTCAGAGGATGGTTGCAGATGTGCTCTACACATGATCCCCACTGCCAGTATCACTAAAAACAATGAGGTCATATATGCAAATGCCACAGTAATACTAAAAGCACTTGGGTTTAAGACTGTAAAGAGTAAGCTCCACACAGAGGAGAAGGCAGGAAGCCAAAATCAGTGAAGTCAGTGAACAGCGGTGCAGATAGACACCATGAGAAACATATCCTGGGTGAAAAAGAAGCACTACAAGATGGCTCACAGCTCGGCCCAGTACACTGAAGAGATCTAGTAGGAAAGAAGAGGTCCAGAAAAAAATGGCTTGTTCTCCAGAGCTCCATGCTGTGAGGGGAAATAGCACAAAGACAGACCCACTCATAGCTGAAATTGAGCAATACTGAAAGAACATCGTGGAGAAAGCAGCGTCACATAAGGTAGCCGGTGAACCGAAGACCACGACAATCTCACAGAGCAAGAGCCAGTCAACATCTCAAAGGCAGACATCTAATAATGTGTCTTCAGAATGAGGAGTTGGACGGTGCCAAGACCTGACATTATCTGTGCCTACTGGCTGAAGAGGCCAATGACCCTCAGTGATCAGCTGTCTGCACAAATATGGGTGCTGCTAACAGCAGGTACTCAGAGCTAGCTAACATGGCCCCGCCCCTCCCTGAGCCTGGTCCTGCCAGAGGTTTGTTCCTGTTAAAAAGGAGTTTTCCTTCCCACCAGTGGCGGTCTTAGCCTGTTTGGCGCCCGGGCGAACACCCTCTGGCGCCCCACCACACACACACACACATATGAAGAGAGAGAGTATGCATAGTATGCAAACAGCTACCAAACAGCCATCATAATTCATCATACAATGAGAACAGGACAAATCAACAATTGACAACGACTAATTAATATTATATTAAAATCTGTAACATAATGTTTGGAGTTTAGTCTGTTACTGTTGCTATGTTTACCATTTCTTCTTGGAGCGACTGTAACCCACATCATTTCCTTAGGGATTAATAAAGTATTCTGATTCTGATTGGTTCAGGATGACCTGCCATGATCCAATCACACGTCTGCTTACCTGCATCTTTTGTTTCTCCTCCTCTTCTTTTCTCTTTTTTCTAAGCTGAGCACCTGATGGCTTTGAACTTGTCTTGTCCATCTTCCATTGCTTTGAATTTTGCACTCCAGTATGAACACAAATCCCCCAACCCGAGGATCACCACAACATAACCTAACACACCTACACCTTAGTTCACAGATTCACTTTGTCTAAGGTGTATTTCTGGGATTTCGCACAACCCAGGATTCAAATCGTGAATCTATAATTTACATCATTATGAATGAAATGTGCTCTACTTGGAAGCAGCCGGCCCCCCTCCCCTTTCGACGGGTTGTGTGTGTGACTTTAAATCATCAAACTGTAAACTTTAAATTGTTATTGATCCCTTTATCCCTGGTCCCCGGCCTCGGTGGGGCGGTGGGGAAGCTGTGGCAGGGGCGTGGTTTGCTGCCTGCTGCAGAGGAGGGGTGACACACTGAGCTCTCTGGGCGGCACGGAGGCGGGGAGGCAACAGGTGTAGGGGACAGTGTTAATGAGGGAGATGTCTTTTTGTGTGCCCACAGTGAGATGGAGCAGATGATGCTGGCAGAGAGAGGGAGTGGCTGCGTCCGAGGCGGCTGCCAAAAAACCGCAGATTATTTCCAAAATAAAAAGACACTAAGCAGAACCCGTGTGTGGGGGTCCTGTGTCACAGACCCCGAGTCCTAAAGTGTATATTTATTTCTTACTCCTCTTATATTTATCGTTTGTTTACTTGCACTGCTGTAGCTGGAGCCTCGTCGTTGACTTCAGCAGCGCGCAGGCGCACCGAGGGCTCTCGCGCTCACTTTTCGCGTCCAGAATTTCGAAAAAACATCGGTGCGAATTATACGTCTGTATCAGGATGTCTGGTGTTCTCGTGTTTGTTGCTTTGTTTTTATTTTGTTTTATTTTGCGAGTTGGTTACTAGACGCTGCTCCAGCCAGAGACTCCCCGCCGCCCCGCCCTCTCCTCCCTGTGCCGCCAGCAGCAGCTCGCAGGCGGAGGGCGCCCTTACTCCCAGCAAACGCCTGTGACATTCCCGTGATCCGCCCCCCACTACGATGCCGCCCGTATCTAAAACCGCTACTGCTTCCCACTGTCGCCAAAGTCATTGCTCATATGATTGTTGGGTTACTCTCTGTATGTATAGGGTCTGCCTTATAAAACAAAGCGCCTTGAGGCGACTGTTGTGATTTGGTGCTGTATAAATAAAACGGAATTGAATAGACCAGTTCTGAATGCAAACAATCCCTACAATGGGACAACAGCCCACAGAGCACGTCATCTACTATGGTCCCGAACTGCATCCGTCTTTTCGCCAGTCTCTTTATCCTGTCACGAGTAGCCGACTTTGCACTTTTACTGCCAAACAGTCAGAGAAGAAGTCAGCGGCCATCAGATACAGGAACGGCCTGTTTCATCATATACAGAAATCACAATGCTGTTTTAAAATAACGGCTTCATAATCTCCGAAATGCGGGATTAAGATTATAAACAGGTAACAGCAGGCGGCGCTATGCTCCCCCGCTTACAGCTCAACACAAATTAAAAGAAGAAGAAGAAGAAGAAGTGTCATGGCGCTGTCCCACAGCACGGTTACAGACAAGCAGTGATTCAGGTCGGAGTTTGTTGTTAAAGGCTCAACGAGAAGAACAGCGGGAGGAGAAATGTTTCCTGAAACGGCTCAGCGTTTAAAAACGGCGGCTCCGCTCTTCTCCCACGCCGCCTTTTTGACGGATTTGAAGCGGTTGTCGGCACATGGAGGGGCCCGGAGACACCTCACTGTCGGCCGCTGCCTTACAGCCAAGGTCCCCCCTCCGCGGAAACCTAGGGAGAGGGTCGAAATCCCGGGACTGGAGATGGTCACATACGGAGAGAGGATGCACTATGTCCCGGGGCTGGCGAAACCTGCTCCCCAGCACTGGGAGAGGGACTACAAGGACCCGCGATATTACAAGTCTCCCCCTGCCCACGAGATGCGGCTGTACAAGGACAAGCCGTGTTATATGTTCAACCAGAGGACCAGCGCGCTGGAAGGTAACGGCTGTGTCACGCTGAGCACGCCGCTGCCCGGTGGTCGCTGCCCGGGGTTCATTAGACACACATGAGCATTATTAGTCCACGGGAGTGCAAGGGACGCTCGGCTGACTGACAGGCCTCATCAGAAATCACTCATATGATGCTTGTTTATGTGCAACATAATCAAGACTTTAATAAACAGGCGCAAAAGGAGCTTTACTCTGAGAGACGTTTATTTTGAAAGTCTTTGTAGCTAAACGTAGACCCCCGTGATCACGCAGATTTGATTCATTTTAAAAAGCTTTTATCTGACATCTTCAGTTTTATTTATATAAACTTTTGCCTGTCGGTCTCAGGTGTGCGTCAGGCTGCCTGGCTGACCAAAACCCAGGTGATCCCAGGTCTCCCTGCACAGCTCCTCTCCCTCGCAGAGAACCCTGAGAACCAGATCCCAGATCAGGATGAGCGTGTGCAGAACGCCATCAAACACGCACGCTTCTGGGACACGACAGAGGATCGACCGCGTAAAGAGAAATACAGGTTGGGTGACATCTATACTTACACATGTGGGGTGGCTGTAGTTCAGGAGGTAGAGCAGGTCACTACTGACCGGAAAGCTGGTGGTTCGATCCCTGGCTCCTCCAGTCTACAGTGTCCTTGGACCCCATGGATGCTCTCCGATGCGTCCATCGGAGTATGAATGTGTGTGGATGTAGTTAGTATAGAGAAAGTGCTCGGGTGTGATTGGGATGTGGTTATAGAAAAGCGCTCTATAAGAATCAGTCCCTGCAGTGTGGACTTCCACAGACACACTCGACTCGATGCAAGCTTTCCTCAGGGATTAATAAAGTATTCTGATAACAGGAATAACATGTGGATGTGTGTTTGCAAACCCATGATTCACCACTGTTTGTAAGGAAGCTCTGACATCATTTGAATACAGTCTGTTTAGGGCTGTGACACGTGTACTGTTTACTGCAATATTTTTTCATTGCTTTAGTTGATGGTTTTGTCCCCATGGCACCACCGTGGGACCAGCCAAAACAACCTGGGGGGTCGTTTGGAAACGAGGGGCTGCCTCTGTATGTTCAGAAAACAAGCTGGTCCCCGACAGAGACACAAACCTTCTGTGACGGCGCATGCAGAGAGTTTATGAATGAGAAGCAAACATGCTGACAGCTGCTCCAAACAAGCCACAGAGTCAAAGGATCAGGCTTTTGTCTGCAGCACACCACATAACAAAGACTGAGCCAGTGGTTCTTAACCTGGGTTCAATCGAACCCTAGGGGTTCGGTGAGTCGGTCTCAGGGCTTCGGCAGAGCCTCCACCATGACATGCACGGCTCATTTTGTGCACCAGTAAAAAAACATATCTATGTCTTGAATTTGAAAAAAATCACATTTTATTTTTCACTAAAGAGGGCTTCAGTGAATATGAAACTGGTGGGGTTCGCTCCTCCAAGGCTAAGAACCACTGGACTGAACATTAGAGCTGCCATTACAGCTCGTATCTATGCTTTGGTGCAGTGGAGTTAACGCATGAACGCAGTGACCTGTCCCTTCATGAGCTTAACGTTCATCAGAGACTGGGCAGGGTTGATGTTTCCAGATGTTCCACACAGCAGCAGTAATGATAGGCGGAGTCATGATAATGCTCATATTATTTCTTTTATTTAAATGTGAAACAGAACGGTATAAACTAACTGTCCCTTTGTTGCTTGTTCCTCAGCAACACTCTGCTGCTCAACCTGCTGCACCTGTGTGCGACGCTGCAGTGCAGCCACCCGGCCGTCGGGAGGAGGATGCTTGCAGAGAACTACTCGCTGGCAACCACGTGGAAAAGAGGTATCGTACCCTCGTGCTCAGCAGGATCGCTTTGACTGCGAGTCGTGACTAATATGATCCAACGTGTTTGCGTGTCAGGTGAGGATCTCCTCCAGATAAGAGGTCAGAACGGTTTACTGCTGAACAGCATGGATCCTCTCCCAGAGATGTCTGGTAAACAGGAGGTGGCCGACACAGCGGATCATGTCCTGGACGCCTTCTATCCCGTCTCCCCGACTATCGACCTCCAGAAAGTGCACGTGTACAAAGAGGAGGTAAACCACACAGGTGAGAGGTTAGCCAGCTGTCGTCCTTTCTGTAACGCAGGTCAGGGTCCAGGTGTGCTTGTGTCTGCTCCTCACGCTCAGTGACAGAAGTCTGTCACGTCCACTCAGGTTTCAGAGATGACTACCCTTACCCTCACGCCCACACGCTGTACTTCCTGGAGTCAGCTGATCCTCGTTGTAAGCTCCGCCCAGAGCAGTTTAGAACCAAGATGATCATGTTTACCTTTGGAAACGCGCTGGCCCGTGCACACAAGCTCTACGGGGTAAGCATGCGTGCAAACGAACAGCAACACTGTACCTCAGTGTGAACAGTGTTGTGTTTCTTAATTATCCCTCTTCATGTGTGTCAGACTCGTCCACAGCGACTCTTAGACCGTCCTGTGACCGTGCAGTCAGTCGGGACCAATGGCAGGATTTTCCAGTTCATGGTTTTCCAGCTGAATACCACGGACCTCTCAGGAGACGATGGAATTAAAAACCAGGTGAGCTGTATGTGAGGAATTCTGGGCTGTAGGGGTGTGGTCAGAAGCCTGCACGCACTCGTGTTTCTCTGGGACGAGGCTACAGCACGTCTTTAATGACTTTAAAAAAACAACAACTGTGTGTAAAATGTGTTTTCTCTAAACATATATGTGCAGATTCCAACATTTCAGTGGTGCTGATGGCTCTGCAGCATCAAGGCTGAAACCTATTAACCTGTCATAAGTGGTCATGGAGGCGTGTCCATTTACACTGTTGCATACAAAGGATTCCTTTGATAGTACTCAGTTACTGCCCAGTACTGGTCAGAAGGTGTCATGTTGCAGTTTCCACGATCATCAGTTCAAACAGTTTAAGTTATTCAGATGGATGAAGACCCAGACCGCCTCCCCCCATCAGAGGACACAGCCCAGGGACCTGCGTGTGTCCTCACACCTGCACTGTGTGCTCTCTGCTTCAGATCAGTGGATCACTTTGGAAACTTGTAGCTATACTTCATGGTTTGTTTTGTTTTCACGTGGAGATCAGAGTGAAGCTTTCAAACCAGCCACTTCAAATGAACAACTCAGCAAAGAAGAGCGGAGAATAATCTGCCAGCATCCAGTCAGATCTAAGTGTGTTAACCTGTGTGGATTATTTATGCTGTGAAATCCTTCAGCCTTGGAAAAAGAAAGTACAGGATGCTGACATCACGCCCTGATAAGTAGGGAAATATCACTGCTGTAAATGCAGTCCATTTACAATTCAAGGATTTGACTACAGATTCAGTGCTCGCTGTATTGTTCACCATGATTTCCTTCTTACAGCTCGTGCTATGTTGTGCTAAGTATCACTCCAAACCTGTCAGTGTGGCACAAAGGCACGGCTCACTCCTCGCCAGTATGTAAATGCTATGTATGTCTTGGTGCTTCCTTGTGTTATTGAGGGTTTGTAATAACTTACCAGCCCAGTTTAGCCCACAAACATAAGAGCAGACTGCTGTGACGATGCTGGAACAGTGGCTACGTCTCTGATGGCCTCAGTAGCCCTGTGTGCTTACTCGGCGTTAAGCTTATGGATGTGTCAACAAGTTGTTCTTTGTCCTCCAGCTAATGAGTCCCAAGTTAAACCCCAGCAGTCTGTTTTAGCTGTTCCATTTGTCTGTTTGCAGATGTGGCTGGAAGAAGACGTTGAGCTGTATGATTTTGCAAAAGTTCGACCGCTCATTAAAAAGAAGCAAGTCAAGGTACAGTTTCTGTTTGAGGGGAGGCGTGGCTTTCACTAACTTTACTAATCTGTGTAGCTGTCAGCAGGAAGCTGTACTCTAACGGCGCAGTAACTGTGCTCTGCAGTAACGGCGCAGTAACTGTACTCTGCAGTAACGGCGCAGTAACTGTACTCTGCAGTAACTGGCGCAGTAACTGTACTCTGCAGTACTGTACTCTGCAGTAACTGTACTCTGCAGTAACTGTGCTCTGCAGTAACTGTGCTCTGCAGTAACTGTGCTCTGCAGTAACTGTACTCTGCAGTAACTGTGCTCTGCAGTAACTGTGCTCTGCAGTAACTGTGCTCTGCAGTAACTGTGCTCTGCAGTAACTGTGCTCTGCAGTAACTGTGCTCTGCAGTAACTGTGCTCTGCAGTAACTGTGCTCTGCAGTAACTGTGCTCTGCAGTAACTGTGCTCTGCAGTAACTGTGCTCTGCAGTTACTGTGCTCTGCAGTAACTGTGCTCTGCAGTAACTGTGCTCTGCAGTAACTGTGCTCTGCAGTTACTGTGCTCTGCAGTAACTGCGCTCTGCAGTAACTGCGCTCTGCAGTAACTGCGCTCTGCAGTAATGCAGTCTACATGAATTTTTAGCTGCAACATTTTTGATGCATAGTTAAACAGACTGGTGGAAACTGTTACAGACGTATTGCACATGCTTCCTTTTGACTATGTGATGGGAGGAGCCACAGTGAAAATGTAATGGTTCTGATTGGTTGCTTTGTGTCTCCACAGATACCAGCTGGTCTGGCCGGATACAAGCCTGAGGTGTTCAGCAAGTTCCTGGCACTGTACCTGCATGGAGCTGTGTAGGACTGCGACCTCATACATCTGTTGTGTGTTTGTGTGTGTCTGTGAAGTCTGTGTGTGTCTGGGATCTAAATCAGCATCTTCTCAAAACTCCTGATTTTCTTTCAGTCAGTAACAGCGTCCGGATGTTTCATGGAGCTGCACCCACACTTCACCTACATCTTTATGATAACTTCTGAATAAAGGCTGCTTTTCTCAACACTTTGTTTATTCTTTCTTTCTCATTATCAAGCTGTTCATATGTAAATTCCAAGCTAAGGCTACGTCCTGAAGCATGTCGGTACCAACACGTTTCGTTGGGTTGCTGTTCTATGTTAAACGTGTGGACATACTTTTCCTTCCACATCGAAAAGCAAATGAGTGGTTTTCCTGTTCAGTGACTGTTTATGCTCATGTTAGGACATGGCCTCTGGCCGAGGGCGTTCTGAACACTTGGAGAACAACCACAAATGACACGTTTGGTGGGTTTACAGGATTATCTTCTGTAGTTGAACATACCATTTTATCAAGGTAAATCACACCAGGCTCAGGCTGAAGAAGTCAGTCTTCCACATCCTAAACAGAACAAATACATCCTGAATGAAGCTCACAAGCAATGGGAGTTTAGCAGTCTGAGGAAACTCACAGCACACAGTGGAGCTAAGAAAAAACAGTGGGTAATTCAGTGGATTTATCACGGCACGTTGCTTTCAGATATCTGAAGATCATGTTAAAATTGTCGTTCTGACAAAATGCTAAAGACACAAACGCTCATAGAAGTCACAACAGTATTAAAAGTGGCAGCGCTGACCTGAAATCTACAGCAAGGATTGTGATTTTACTTACTTTAAAATCTTGCTTCTCACATACAAGTGTCCATAAATCTGCTCCTTCCTGTTTGTGTGACCTGCTTCATAACACCAAACAGTGCACTGTTTCCTGCTCTCTCCTATCGTGTCCCCTTTGTCTTACTTCTCTCGATCACCTTTTCTGTCCCTTTGAAGAAGTGAGGCTCCATAAATGCTAAAGAGGTAAGTATTGTTCCTCAGTTGCAGTGAATAGATAGAAAATAAACTGTAAACAGAAGAAAGGAGAGAAATAACAATTTAACATAAACCAGACACACTCCAGGGCCTCCTTGGATGAGGGTGTCTGGTGATAATGGCCGAAACACGCGATGAATCCAAGGTCCACTACTGATGATGTGTCCCAAATTTAATACGATAATTTAGATCAGATCCCTAATCCCTAAACCTAACCAAGGAAGGAAAAATGGCAGATTAGCCTGGGTAAGAGACCGACAGCTGAGGCACAACGCTGTGCTGCTGGCAAAGTTTCTGGGCTTTCCTCATAACAGCCGTCCCTCAAACCTTTCTCAATTTAAAGCAGTGCATAATCAGGGATTGTAACATCTAGTCCTTCTACTGAAACGCACATCAAAATAAATGCCCAAATACGCTGCCAAGAACAACCCAGGTTTTAAAGTCTTTTATGGAAAATTATGCCGTTTAATGTTTCGTTGCACTCTGAAATAAAAGCATATACAAATAAGAAACTGGAGTTAAAGAAGAAATCATGGAATCAATTTATAGACCAAAGTGTATTCTAAACGTCTGACTCGTGGCTTCTTTCTACAGTACAAATCGAATCTGTAGCAGAAGTTCCCATGAACGTGGAGCTTGTAGCTGCTTTGCTTTCACTCTTCTGTCCAGTTCAAACCAGCTCGATGGGGTTTCAGTCTGGAGACTGTGCTGCACACTCCCTTGTTCTATTTTCCTGAGGTAGTTCTGGCATAGCTTGAACTGGTGTTTTGGGCCATTATCTTGCTGTAGGATGAACCCCTGAGCCCAGAGGGAGCTGCAGGATGCTGTGGTAGCTGTTTTGGTTCAGGGAGCCTCTCACTCTGTACGAGTCACCGACCCTGGATCCAGCAAACAGCCCCAGACCATCACACTTCCTCCTGCATGTTTGACAGTTGATGCCACACACTGTGGAACTCCTTTCACCTACACGCCGTACAAAGATCCTGCGTGATGATCCATCATCCATAAAACCTTCTTCCAGTCTTCAGTCGTCCCGTGTCGGTGTTTCATGGCCCAGACAAACCTCTGTCTTATTCTGACGTCTGGCTTTCTTTCTGCAACTCGTCCTGTCAAACCTGCAGCTCAAAGTTTCTCTTCACAGCTGGAACTGAGACTTTCTCACTACGACCACTATGAAGCTGCTTGAAGCTGCTGTCCTGTGAGCTGCCATCACACAGCTGTTACCTCTCAGAAACTTGTCCTCTGATTCAGTCGTGTCTTTGGGTCAGCAGACGTCTTCCTGTCACAGTTTCTGAGCCTTTGATGCTGAAGGAAACTGGACTCACTGACACTTTGACTTTCTTTGCAGTTTCTCTGTAGGACAGACCGACTGTAACAGGGCTGGAAACACAGGACCAAGGCAAGTGTAGTGGAACAGGAAGTATTTATTTGCCATACAGCTCTCCTTACAATAGTGATGGCCGCTTGAAGCTGACGCTTCAGTGCGTGTGTCAAAAAAACCAACACACTGCTTCAGAAGCACTGTGTCGAAGCTTGATTCGTTTGGCCAGAGTCACATGATCAGAGACACAGGCTGGGCCATCACACAGTGGAACCAATTCTCTGCTTAAATAAAAACCAAACAGGATGACCTTAAATGCATCATGTCGTTACTTTACAAGTTCATACCCCCTGCAGTTCACAATCAGTTCTACCCCCGGGTCAAAAATATGTCTACAAAAATTGGCCTAATATCATATTATTTATAAACACAGCTGTCCAGTGATGAACTGCATAAGTACGTGGAGGCGGGGCCTCACATACTCCACACTGTGTTGTACATTATTGTATTTACCAACTTCAAGCAAAGAAAGACCACACCATGGCACATTTTTAAAGAACGAAACTTTATTAATCAAACAGACATAATTCTTTCAGTTGAAAGCAACCTAAGGGTGGCCCAGTATCCACTCTGTGGGCAGTCTTAATGAAGAAGAGCGCTTTAAACTCAAGCTGCGCTTCATAATTTTGGCCACCAGATGTCACCAGAGGACGGTGAAACGCTTGGAATAATGAGCCGTTTCTAACACAAGCTTCGTTTGGCCATCATTACCTGTAGGAAGGCTTGCTCAGAGCAGCTTTAAGTTGTTGACCCACGCTGCGTGCCCTGAAAAAGCCTTTTTGTATAAATCTGAAATGTACATTATTTTTCACTTTGGGGTAACTTTTTTTAAACTGCTGGTAGGTCACCTCTTCCCTTTCATTCCAAGGACAGACTTCATTGGACCTGAAGGACTAATTGCAATAAATAACTGGAAGAACTGGGCTGATCTAAAACTTTTGACCGTTGACTTTGTAAAAATTCGCTGTTCTCTTCAGCTTATTATCCAGGAGCTAAAGGTTGCACATGTACAGCACATGGTTGGTATAATCAGCAAATCGAGGCACGTAGGCGTGCGTGTGTGGCTTTTATTTTGAAAGGCACTGGCGAAATCCGTGTTGGTCGTGTTTCGTGAGTCTGTGGAGCTGTGTGAGTGGCCGCCCTCAGGTTTGTTCCTCTAATGTACACTAACATGTAGGTAATGGTCTCGGTGCGGGTCTAGGCTCGGCTCGGACTGGAAACCAGGCTGGCTCACAGGCGCAGTTTGTGGAACTAGAAGGACGCACAAACCTGTGAACTGGGAGCTGCTGGGCAGAAACTAGTGGTTAGACTGGGCGTCACCGTCAGTCACTGTGAGTCTGTTGTGTGCACAGTGCAGGAGGACACCGGTCGACGGTCACTGCTGTTTGTTTTAGAGCTACAGACCACAGGTACGTAACCGGTCCCCGCTCCACCTGTCCAGACCAGGACAACATCTGTACTGGGACTGAGCAGACCAGTCGCTGTGTGAGAAGCTTGTTGGCACAAACCTCTGAGGTCCAAAGCTGAACGAAGGATCGTTCAAGAAACTGTTCATGTGTCGCCACCACGAGCTGTGTCAGAAACATGAGTCACGGCCACAGTCTGTGAAAGTTCATCTCGAGGCTTCCGTGTCAAACTGCGGCGTGCTTGCAGCACAGCCCTCACCTGTGTGCGCTGAGCCCTTCACCGAGCAGAAAGCTTGGAGCTGATTCCATCAACGCTGACAAACACACACTGTGCTTTGTGTGTTCGTTAGAGCCTCGTTGACCAGCCTTTCTGATACGTGGAGCGACTTTATGTTGAATGCAGTGTTGCTTATTGACTGAGGCTACAAACGTTTTCACTGCGCTGAAGGCACAAAGCTGTTTTTCCGTAGACTTGTATGGCTGAAAGCCAAAGACATCGCCCCCTGGTGGCATCCAAGAGAAAGGCTTTTTACTTATCAGGCCGGTGTTGGCTGTGGAGTATGGGCTCAAAATGAGGTCATAAATATTTTGTACTTGTTACAAG
>NW_024583155.1:17449-18764 GCF_018398535.1 Haplochromis burtoni | reverse complement strand
TGTTTTTTTTTTTTACACATACAAATCCTGATTTACAAGTACAAAATATTTATGACCACATTGTGAGCCCATAGTGGAGGCCCTGAAATGTCTGTGAGTGTTATATTCATCCAGTCTTCATGTAGTAAATGGTTCTCATGTGGAGCTTTTACTCGAGCCCTCAAAGTGCTTTAAGCAGCACGTCTCATTCAGCTGCGTGTACACCCTGAGTGCTCTGCTTTGTATCCACTTTGAGTTTCATGGAGTTTTCTGTTTGGTTTTTGTTGTTGTTCTCGTTACCGTGCTTTAATGGTGCCACCTCCTCTATCTTATTCCACTTTAAGCAACGACACAAAAGATCAGTTGTAACAAGTGAGAACAAGTCTGGCTCTGCATGTTTCACATACTGTCTGTACAGTCAGTAACCTGGGGTTACCTCAGCTTCCTGTTAGCTTATTCTAAATGCTCTTTCTATGTTAGCCTTTGGCACGAGTGCTGTTAAGTACACATAACATACTGTTTTTGGCACCATCCCACAGTAACTGCAGGTTAATATTTATAATAATATAATAATAAAATTCTAATAATGTGTTTGTATAGTCTGTATGCAAAACAACATTGCAAACTGCTGTACACCCTACATGTAGCACAACAACAGAGTATCTGTGTATTTATACACATGTGCATAAGCACATAAATGAATACAATGAAAACAAAGAACAATCAACAACATATCAAACTATGTATTAGAACCTGAACTATAGGATACAATAAAAATAAAATCTGATGCATTAAGAACAAAAACCAACCTACTGTGTTCTGGAGCATGCAGCGCAGACGATGCTGTGCAGGCACGCAGTGACCAACAGAACCAAGCAATCAGCCATCACAGCTGTCACGTGTCAGACAGTCTTCGTGATATGCAGCTCCACCATAGATCCCACCGCGCTTGAGCTGTCGGAGGGCCTCACAGCTGACTCTGGACTCCTTTGGTGTACAGAGGAGTTCACGGTGTGCCCGGATCCTGTGGCTGCAAAGCAAATGTAAAGAATCACCATCATTGACCGTTCACATGAGGAGGTCTGGTGTGGCGTTGTGCGTTACGGCTAAACTTGTGTTCACTTTGTTCCAGGACTCTTTATGTGCTGACGTGGATCCATCGACTGACACTTACAGTCAGTTACCTGATGAATGTTTGGTGGGAAGCAGACTGGGAGTGCTGAGCAGTAGCTCAGTCAGTCTACAGTTGGTTCTAGGGCTGTTCGATATAACGAGATATATGGATGATGATATAAAAACATCTATAGTTTCATTTTACGCTATCGTTTGTTTCGTG
>NW_024583155.1:15132-16110 GCF_018398535.1 Haplochromis burtoni | reverse complement strand
ACCGTGCAGCTGAGAGGCACGCTGGCAGTCCCTGCGTCACCGCTTCGATGGATGACATCCACTTTGAGCACACCATCAGGTGAGAGGAGGCGTGTGTGAGTGTGTATGGAAGGGTTGGGCTGAAGGTAGTAACTCCGCCTTTCCATCTTTCTTCAGTGTGGGTCAGGTGGTGAATATCAGGGCAAAGGTCAACAGAGCCTTTAACACCAGCATGGAGGTCAGTGAACGTCACGCTGCTGTTCTTTGTGTCTTTCGTTGTTTTTGAAATCAGGCATGAAATCATTGCTTGAAAATCCCAAAGTAAGAGCTGGCAGGTGTTTGCACCCCTCCATCGTCAGCAGGCTGAATAAAGTGAAGCAGTCCGAGAGTGTGGACTTGTAAAGCCAACTCAAGGATCAGAGCTGCCCACTGGGTTGTGGGGGGGCATGCTGATTTCCACCACAACATGTTCAATCACAGAAGTTGATAAAAAAAGCCTAATACGTTTTCTTTGTGCGGGGCTGTGACATGAATGAACACTGTGAGCTCTAAACACACTAATTCAACTTCCTGCCATTCAGTTAGCTGCGTGTGCTGTTCTCACGGGTACAACCGTGTGTGTTTACCTTAACGTACTGTCCCGTGCTTCCCCTCAGGTGGGCATACAGGTAAACTGTGAGGACCTGTTCTCTGATCGTCACTGGAGGGTTTGTCATGCCTACGCCACCTTTGTTACCCAGCGCACAAGCACAGGACAAAAGGTGCGGGGAGTGTGATGCATGATTACGACATGCTGGAGAGTGTGTGGACGTTTGCCACATTACTGATAACTAGATGAATGTCACTGTTGTTTATGTGTTGTTGCATCTCAAAGGAAATTTAGTGCGTAACCTAGTAACCGTTCAAGATAAACATCACAAAATGCTTCACAACAATGCCAGGACATAAAAACAAAGGTTGACCAAAAGTCTGAAAAGAGTTTGTAGTTGTTTTTCAATT
>NW_024583155.1:12939-14980 GCF_018398535.1 Haplochromis burtoni | reverse complement strand
GCCATCCAATCAGTTGCATACAACAGCAGGCGCTTTATATTGTAAGGTAGACCTACGATAATACATGCAGAGAAAAACCCAACAATCACATGACCCTCTGTGAACAAGCACTTTGGCGACAGTGGGAAGGAAAAACTCCCTTTGAACAGGAAGAACCAGGCTCAGGGAGGGGCGGGGCCATCTGCTGTGATTGGTGGGGGGAGAGAGCTCAGTCTGGGGGCTGCTGTTCGTGTGTCTGCTTTAGTTTTCAGCATCGTATGATGCACAGCGAGCACACGCTGATCACGTGACCTCGGGGACGTGCTGGGGACACATAGCTGACGTTTGTCCACGTAGAGCTCCAAAGGTCAAAATCCAGCGTCAGAGTCTCAGCACTTATACGGGATCTTTATGACTGTGAGACAAACTGCAGCAGCACCACAGACAGACACCATCATACCACCAGCTCTCATTGTAAACAGATCATGTTTTAGTGCTGCGTTGTGCGTGTGTGTGTGTGTGTGTGTGTGTTTGTGTGTGTGTGTGTGTGTGTGTGTGTGTGTGTGTGTGTGTGTGTGTGTGTGTGTGGGTGTGTGTCTGTGTGTGTCTGTGTGTGTGTGTGTGTGTGTGTGTGTGTGTGTGGTACCTCCTGACCCCGAACCAGGTGACCTTGAAGCCCATTGTTCCTCTCACGCAGAAGGAGCAGGTTGAATACAGCGTGGCCGCTGAAAGGCGGAGGGTCCGAATGGTGCACGATGACATCATCAAGGATTTGCTTTCCAATGAGTCGGTGCAGCAGGGTGAGTGACGCACCCGGCCACGTCCCGGCAGACAGCAAAGTCTTTTCACTTCACTGCGTCGTTGTGCGTGTAGAAAGCACAGGATAGAGCAGCTGTGGGTTTACACGAGAATGTCAGAAGTGCTGGAGAAGCGTGTGAGGCTGGTGCATGACATGGGGAGGTGTCTGGCATCACAGCAGGGATCTGCTCTCAGCCCCTTCTGTGAACGGTGAGGTTTGCAGATGATGTGACCTGTAGGGAGAGCAGGGAGGCTGCAGGTAACAGGAAGGAGTTTAGATACCTGGGCTCAACCATCCAGAGCAACAGACGGGGGAAGAAAAGAGACAGGTTTCAGGGTTGATATGTGACGGAGGATTGAAACCATGGTAGTGAGAGCTGCCATGGTTTGGAGGCAGTGGCACTAACAAAAACAAGAGGTCGAGCTGGAGGAGTTGAGATGTCGGGGTTTCCACTGGGAGTGACCACTGTGGACGTGAAATGAGGATATGAGAGGAACGACTCGAGTTAAGACGAGCGTAGGGAGGCAAGGCTGCGATGGTCCGGGCACTCGCGAGGAGGACAAAGGAAGCTCAGGCAGGAGGAGAAGCCGGCGAAGCTGAGAGAAGAACATTTGCACTGACCTATACTTTAGCCTGTGGCTCCATGGCGTCTGCTGTGGTCGCTAACAAAGACAACCGTCTGGCTCTAAATGACTATCAAACTTCAATTAGTACTTTCTTCACATAGAGGGACGACTTGACTTGTTTCTGTATCAGTTGACAGCTCAGTGGGACCCAGTGCAGTGGCAGCAGAGAGGACTCGGGTGGAGAGTGTGGAGCTGGTTCTGCCTCCACATGCAAACCATCAGGTCAGTTCATTTCATGTGTTTCCCATCTGAACTGCAGCGGACGCGGCGGTTTGTCGCTGCTGTCTCGTGCTGTTACTACGTGGAATATTTGAAGGAGACTGAATTTGAAGCTGTTGTCACCAGAAACACCTGCGTGGCCTCGTTTCGTACGAACAACACATTTGGCTTTTATTTAATCCGCTGAAGTGGAGATGCAGTAGCATTTTATTTCTTTTACTCCTTTTTTGGTTCAAAACATCAGCTCGTGGCCTCCAAACACTGACTACATCTGAGCGTAGACTGAGGCGCTGACTGCTGCTGTCAGAGCGATTTTGTTTTGGTCGTTTGCCTGTCCCATTTGGGTCTTTAGCCAGATCTGTTGTCTGAAGACCAACAAGGAGACCCGATGGATTTACTTCACCAAGTGGATCATCAC
>NW_024583155.1:10178-11781 GCF_018398535.1 Haplochromis burtoni | reverse complement strand
GATGCACCATTGTGACCTTTGACCTCCACATTCTGATCAGTGTAGTTCAGTCCTCGTGGCAGATTAAAGGATCTGTCCAGCTGTGTGAGTAACCTGAACACGGCGAGCACGTGGGAGGTCGTGGCCTATTGTCTCTGTGCTCTCTGCTTGCAGCCGTCTGTCTCAGGCTCATCCCACCCTTCGAGCCATCGACATGTTCACCTTCAGAGGACCTTCTCAGGTTGGAGACAGATTGCTGCTGAAGGCGATAGTGAACAACGCCTTCAGAAACAGGTATCCCAGAACGCTGGCAGAGACGCAGCACTGCAGCTGTGCAGCAGACAGAACCACTGGTTGCATACTGACACGTGTCCTTACTGCAGCATGGAGGTGGGCGTGCGCGCGGAGGCCTACCATGAGGAGGGGCCTAACCGACACATAAACTCCGCCTTCATGACCTTTGAGGTGCTCGATGATGGCGGGAAGCCACGCACATTACCACGGATACGACCTGAACCCCTGGTGAGTTAAGCTAACGCTCACAAACGGCTCGTTAGCGTGCTGCGTCCATAAAGTGTCTGGATGTGACGCGGCTGTCTGTGATTGGCTAATACTGACTGAAAGACATGAAATCTGCTTCAGAATCTGTGGTATGAAACCGCACTCTGATTGGCTAACAAGGTGTCAGCTATGAACGTTTCACAGCCAGACTCCTGATAACAGCTGATCTTCACCCAGGGTGAGCTCAGAGGCAGCGGTGGGTGACATCAGTGTAGCTGGGTCCGCCTTTTGCACCGCCCGTGGTGCTGATGGATGGAGGACTGCGCAGCAGGAAACATGGCCTCTGCGTGCGTTTTCCTTCCTTTGTTTCTGGTGGAAGCGTCACAGCGTCCGTGGCTCACAGGCCTGAGCACGTCCACATGCCACTGTGAACGCTGTTATTATGAACTCGACTCAAATGTTGAAATCATGTAAATACAGCATTACTGTGATTGTTACACATTATACACCTGCAGGAAAGCTCGGTCAGGGGAGTGTGTGCTGGAGGGGTTAAAGTATGGAGCAGTAGATTGACAGGATAATGTTGGTGTCAGCTTCACTCACGCTTCATCTGTGGTGAAGCAGTTTGTGGAGATCGTCCTGTAGGATAAAACACGAGTGTCATAAAGAAGGTGCAGAAACACTCGATTAACCATTAAGTCGCGATGGCTGAGCAGCGATCAGAGCTTCACATCATGTTATCAGTCATAAATCCGTCTGATGGAGCGGCCTCGCTGTAGTCGTAAGTCGTTATCAGCATGAACAAACACCGAGTAATAACACTCCACTCAGTTTGTGCCACAGATCGGTGTACTGGTCATAAACTGGTGCTGGGAATCTGCCCGCTGTGTTACACACTGGTGCCCTCTGCCTGTGTGTCCGTCTCATTTACAGGAAGGACAAAGGAGGTTTCAGGAGGCAACGGCCAGGAAAAAGATCAGGCTGGACAGGTACGTGTCTTCAAACAGCCCCTAATGCACCGTCTCTGCAGCTACATCAGCGTTTGTTGTGCAGCTTTGTGCACAGTGCCATCATCCTGATGCAGCATTCCTCTGTGTTTAGGAAGTACATCATTTCCCGCACG
>NW_024583155.1:7931-9415 GCF_018398535.1 Haplochromis burtoni | reverse complement strand
GGGAGGCGGCCTGCTAACGCTGAGCTCTGGAGATGTGTTTGTGCTTCCAGGTGTATCTGAGCTTTAACAACGTCTCAGCTCTGAAGATGCTGGCAGCCAGAAGCAGCTGGCGCCTGAGCTGTGAGAAGGACCAGGTATGTGCGTCTCACTAATGAGCTGTTTGTTTGTGTGAGTCTGCCCATCGGTGCTTTATGTTGTGTTCACAGGTTCAGCTTTACACCCTGGAGCAGAAGTCCATGCTGAGTTTCAAGATTGAATGTGAGGTGGACGTTCCTGCTCACAGAGCCTTTGATTTACTCGCCGAGCTGAGCAACAGGCCGAGCTGGGACTCGCATTACAAGTAAGACTCTGGGACTCGTCTGTTTGCCCGTTGCTACGAGTCAAGTTCAGCGGTTTCTGTGCGCGGCCTGTTTCGACTCGCTGCCTCGGTATTGTTCTCCGATTCCAATGATGGACTTTTCTGAGGTTCAGGGTTAAAAATAAGCGACGTGTAGTTTAGGTTCATGCTGCTCACTTTGCACTGAGGCTGACCTGTTAAGGTTAAAGTGACATTAGCTGTGAGGGCCTGTCTGTCTCTTTATTGTCACGTTTACATAAAAGGGGAACGGTGGCTCTCCCCCAGCCGAGCCAGCCTGCAGATGAAGCTCATCCTAGCTGCTTAGATTTGCAGCCTTATTCTTTGCATTGATCTCATGACCAGCAGGTGGTGGAAAGAACGTGGTGAGCAGCTCTTGAACCCAAACTCCCCTTGTCTGTGGAGGAGGCGGAGCTTTGTCTCCGATGCTGTCAACACCGTGGGCCTGTGCTGGTGGAGCAGACCACTGTGGGAAATCCCAGTTTTAAAACAATAACTGGATGTTGTGGATCGGTCACTGAGGTATCGTAGTGCTCAGCTTCCCTTGGAAAGTTATTTTTCACAGAGCTGAAAAGGAGGCGTTAACTCACTGTTGAGAAGATCTGGGCCCCCATTCCATCCTGGCTGTGGGACACGGGACCAGATCTTCACCCTCACAGGACGTCTGGAGAGAGGTTTATAAGTGCTCTGTAGACTCGGACAACCAGGTACCAGGACGGCGTCTGTGGGGTGTATCGCAGCGGTCCATTTAGAAATGGAGTGAAAGCTGTGGCTGCTCCTCAGTAGGAGGACTCGAGGGTGTGTGTCCGATCCTGTGTGTGATATTCACGAACAGGATCTCTAAGTGTAGCTGATGTGGGGAGGGCAGCTTCCTTGTTTTTGCAGATGATGCAGTCCTGTTGGCTTCATCACAGTCTGACCCTTAATAAGGACTGGATGGATGGTTCAGAGGCCGTGGTTCTCCGTGGAACGTCGCGGCAGGAGTCTGCCCCAAGCGAGGGTTTTTAATACGTTGGATTGTAAGGTGGAGCACGAGCTGTTTATGCAGTGATGTGGAGTTTAGATTTACAACTCCATCTAATATGCTATCATTGCATCAGGCCGGGGAGCTTGTATGTTCCCCCCGCGT
>NW_024583155.1:6108-7911 GCF_018398535.1 Haplochromis burtoni | reverse complement strand
CCTGGTCTTCCTTTCCTGGGGCGTCCTCATGTCAGACAGTTTCATCGTAGTCTTGATGGTTTTTCTGACTGCACTTGGGGACACATTCAAAGTTTACGACTGACTGACCTTCAGTTCTGACAGTAATGATGGGCTGTTGTTTCTCTTTACTTAGCTCATTGGTTGTTGCCATAATATGAATTTCAACAGTTGTCAAATAGGTTGGTACACAGCTAACAGCCCTGACTTCTACACAACACGACTGATGGTCCCAACACCACCAATGAACCCTGACAGGCTCACCTGTGAGGTGAAACCATCTCAGGTGACGACATCATGAAGCTGAGAGAAGGCCGCAGCTCTGTCAACAAGACAAAGGGCGGCTACTCACAGGACTCTAAAATACATTTAGAGTTATCATTGTTTTCTTTGCTACATAATTATGTGCTTACTGCTGTGCTGTCGCTGCTCTGTAAGCCCTCCATGCTGATCCACACAGGCCTGTGGAGCTCGTCGGCCCCGTAGGCTGACTGCAGCAGGTTAAGAGAAGCCTCCAGCAGCTGCTGACTCTGGACCCTCAGGTAAATTCCCCAGGAGGTATCAGCAGCCTGCCCAAGGGTCTGAATAACATCCTGAGAACACACACATGATTGGCCTTAATAAAAATGTAACCTGGCTGGTGGTTGGCTGGTGATCTACAGATATACCTGCAGTGTGAGGAGCTCTGAGCTCCTTCCAGAACCTTCTACCAGAAGGACTCCAGGTCGACTGCTGTCAGAGGTCACACGGTCATCACCAAGCCCTTTGTTATGTAGTTTTCCCCTTCAGTGTCCCTATGCACGAGCTCCACCCCTCAGCTGGTGAAGCACAGAAGCAGCTGTTTGCCTCTGCCATGCATACCTGTGGAGTAAACTGCAGCTTAGTCTTTAAACAGTGCTGCCAGTCCCCTTTTTAACAGTGTGTATGTTTCCTCAAACAGGAAGTGCGAGCTGATTCAGCTGGTCGACAACGATGACTTCATATATCGTGTGGTGACTCCATCGGTGCGTCATGGCGCGATGGGATCTCCCACTGCAGCCAATCAGGCAAAAGGGATTCTCCAGGACTTCATCCTGTTGGCCTCCAAAAGGAAGCCATGTGGCAGCGGGTCAGTAGAGCCAGATCCATCCACCTGTGTCCTGCATGGACACAGTAAACCTTTAATAGTTTTCTCAGCTGAGTCTCTTCACCCACATCAGCGTCTCAGCTGTGTGTCGGTGCTGCGTCGTCACGACTTGTGGGACATGATTTCTGTTTCTTTCTTAAAGGATGTTCAGTGATTTGTTCCGCTGCAGTTTGTATGATCTGACGAGCAGACCTCAGCGTGTTCATGTCGTCCCACTTAGCTCCAAACCTGAGCCACAGTCAGACTCTCGCCGTGCCTGCAGACTGATTTAGTCGACTGAACCTCTGACAGGCCGACGTGCTTCACCTTCACTGCAGATGAGAAATAGTGCGGATGGATCCTACACACAGGTTTGTAAATGAGGCCCAGCTGTTTTACATGTGACTGTTCATCAGTGTGTGATGGTACCGCTGAGACTTGTCAGATCATTGCTGTGTTTGAATCCCAGGTGAATACATTTGGAGGGCAGATCATGGCCTGGATGGTGAACGTAGCTACAATCGCTGCCAGGTACAGTCACAAACACGTCTTTCCTTCATATTTTTACCTAAAAATAGGATGCACCATTGTGACCTTTGACCTCCACATTCTGATCAGTGTAGTTCAGTCCTCGTGGCAGATTAAAGGATCTGTCCAGCTGTGTGAGTAACCTGAACACG
>NW_024583155.1:4489-6088 GCF_018398535.1 Haplochromis burtoni | reverse complement strand
GTGTCCCTGCCCACTCACCCTCCCACTGAAGGCTATAACAGAGGAGAGGTTCTGTGTGCTGGATTCACCATACTGGAGACCAAAGACAACAAGTCCCTGGTGAGGAAAGCAGCAGTCGTACATGTGCTCTTATCACAGCTGGCTGTTATTAGTATGTTGTCTTTCTTTCAGATCAGCTACTTTAACCAGGCGTCTCCGGAGGTCCTTCCCTACATCTCCACAGATATTGCCGGCCTGTCCTCCTCTTTCTACCACACCTTCTGCTCCTGCAGCCAGTACTTGACCAGGAACAGACTGTGACAGTGGCAGCAGCCTGTCCGAGGCTCTCCTCAGCACCAGACGCTACAGCCTGCTTGGTTTATGTGGCGGGAAGACTTTATGATCATTTCATGGATTGATACAAAGGTCAGCAGTAACAATCGACGTGTTAAGTGAGTAAAATCAGCCGCTGTGTCAGTGACTGAGCTGCTGTTCATGTTTGTAGGTTAAAGGTACATGACTGTAACAGCTGTACAGGTGTGGGCTTGTACTTAATGCAGGTTCATTTTAACACTATAACTGTTTGCTGCAGTTCAACGTGACATGCTGGTTTAAAACATGAATATTCACTTTTTCCACTGAACTACAATAAAGTGCTGTGTTGTATTTTTCCTTGTTTTAATCGAGTGATGGATGATTTTCTTTGTTGTAAACGTTCAAAAATCAGCATTAAAAGTACCAAGTGAGACTGAGAGCACTGATGGCAGCAGCGACACTTTAAAGACACATTTATGGATGCAAATAATGCAGTGCTGCAGTCAGTAAGAGAGGCGGGCTGCATGTGAAATGTTAGCTGCAGCAGGAGAGAGTTTCATACGTGTGCGTTGTGTTCAGCTGCTGCTGAATCACAAACCTCGGACAGGCTCACACAGGCTAAGAGGCTAATTCTGGTTTTGGACTTGGTTCCTTTAATAGAATTTATTATGAATTTTATAATAATCATTGAATCATATATATACAGTATAATGATGTTAACTTCAGCAACCCAAAGCAGCAGCATTTATATACACACTGAGACTCTGTGGTGACTATAAAAGCACATTTAAACCTGCTCTGTGATCACTGAGGTAGAATATACAGGCTTCTGCTTGCTCTGCCTGCACGCTGTGCACGGAGCTCCTTCACCACAGTGACAGCTGCACCACCTTTCTTTGTGTCCACCTCAATTATAAAGTCGTATTTGTCCATCATTCCCAGTAAAGCATAAAGCTGCTCCTGCCCCGTGGGCAGCGAGGCTGCATTCAGGTGTAGAGCCACCCTCTGTGACACCGCCGCTGGGATCCGAGGAGGCCATCTGTGCTCAGCCAGGACTACAGTGACGTATGGAAACAGGCGCTCGACTGTGGACACAAAGACCTGGAGCAAAGAGAAGGACGACTATGAAACAGCCTACAATGACACGTTTCCATGGTCTAACTGGATCGGCACTGGACATTGTTGGAGTGAACTTGAGCTTGGCTGACCAAGCCTGAGCAGCTAAAAAGCCTTCATGACGAACAGAGGATTGCATTTGCTTGGGGACCGTCTGACAAACATGCAGCTTATACAGCTGTTCTCTCT
>NW_024583155.1:0-4469 GCF_018398535.1 Haplochromis burtoni | reverse complement strand
CGACATCATGAAGCTGAGAGAAGGCCGCAGCTCTGTCAACAAGACAAAGGGCGGCTACTCACAGGACTCTAAAATACATTTAGAGTTATCATTGTTTTCTTTGCTACATAATTCCATATATCTTGCTTTGATGTCTTCAGTATCTACAGTGTAGGAAGTAGTAGAAATAAAGAGAACCATGAAATGAGAAGGTGTCCAAACTCTTGATGGGTGATGCATGGTTCCCACTATGAAGCATTTACCATAATGTATGTCAACATTAATTCAACTGTC
This sequence comes from Haplochromis burtoni, assembly GCF_018398535.1. Taxonomy (NCBI): domain Eukaryota; kingdom Metazoa; phylum Chordata; class Actinopteri; order Cichliformes; family Cichlidae; genus Haplochromis; species Haplochromis burtoni. Next base: position 4,196 of record NW_024583155.1, on the reverse strand, counting down.
TTTAATTTTAGGGATCACAGGAACATAAAAGCTGTTTTGTCTACTTTAGCTCAAAGGATCTTTTTGAAGCTCAAAGTTCTTCTTCCAGCTTTGAATTCTCTCATAAATGTCAGTTCAGGATTCCTTGAGTCTCTTCCTGTTCCTGACAGGAACATTCCCAGAACCTCGTCACATGCCTGGTATAATGGTTCAATGGTATTCTTACTGTGAGCGTGCCATACCTTCCACCCAGGAGACAAAGTCACATCTGGAAACTTGTCCTGAATGAGTTCCAAAAACCTGAAAAAAGAGGGAGACATAAACATGGACTGATTCTTACGTAGCACTTTCCTGCTCTCTCAAGTCTCCACACCACACTCACCCAGTCACTTTCTTCTAAGCTTTTTAGTGCTTCCTAACTACATTCGTGCTGAGATCGGAGAGCGACCTGGGGCTAGTATCATGCCCAGGGACACTTGGCATGCAGACCGGAGGATCCAGGGATCGAACCACCAACCTCCCGATCAGTCTTTAGATGTTAGACATTTTCCCTTCCTAATTCTGAACTCTGTCCAAGGGTCTAGCTGGATTTCATACCTGCTTCCATTGACTGGAGCTACAAAGCTTGGGACGTTGGGGCCTCTGAGGATGTCTGCATTCAGCCACACAGGTCTGTTTATTCCCTTGTTGCTTTCCTTTTGTTTAAGCAGGTCCAGTGACAAACCCATTGATTCCAGAGCCTTAAAGTCCAACTTGATGCCTGCAAACGAACACGCCTTTAAAAACTGTGATCAGATGGACTTTCTGTGGAGACAGTTCTGATCTGTACCTTTTCCAGAAGCCAGTACAGCATCTAACCATTCGTCGAGAGCGTTGTCACTATATATGTCGGGAGGGTGTGCCATGATCGGCACTGGCTTTTCATCAGGGGTCCCATAACCCATGAGAGTGACGTCGGCTTCCAAGATCATGGTGTCACCTGGAAAGATGACAGGAGGCGGTGCTTGTTTTGTCTGTACCTGACTGCAGGTTCAGGCACCGACACCATCAAATAATGCAGTGTTGTCTGTGTGAGTGTTTTTACCCATGAGCGCTTTGTACATGTCCTCCTTGCTGTTGGCTCGGTGAAACCACGTAGCCAAAAGGCCGTCTGCTTCACTGATGTTCCCCGTCTGCACCAAGTACTCCAGCATGTCTCCACCAGAGAACGAGGCAGAAGACGGAGCTGAGGAACACGATTGGACAGCAAGACAGTGACGGAGTCATAGGTACGTAGTCCCTGTCACAGCAGAACTGGGAGCTTTCAGCTAAAACAGCCGACGGTGTGTTTGGGGAGGCTGCTCTTTGTTGGGAGAGCAGCTTGTTTAAAGTTCATTCATTTCTTCAGCTTAAAGATTCTGTTTAAACCCATCCCTGTCATAGTCACACAGTCCAGGGTCTCTACATGTAATTATATCGTTTCTTTTTTGTCTGTTGCCCAATAACGACGTCGAAATGCTGCTTTGTGGCAAAACTGGTGCCAGACTTGAATTTTGATGGTTTGTGTATGAACTCTTTGTTTGAATGACATCAACCCCAGACTCAGAAAACGTGTAAGTGGACATTGTCTCAGTGTTTTTGAATATGACAGTAACAGCCCTGTGACATCATTTAGCCATCAGCAGGTTATCAGGTTCATATGGATGTAGGTCCAAGTGCAAAACACCCCATGTTTTACAAGATAACAGCTACAGTAGCCACCTCTTATTTCTTTATGTTTTCCTAGGAAAATACTAAATGGGAGCAATGTATGACACATGCAGCCTGTGCAGGTCTAACGAGCTTTACAGATTTCATCCTTCAGCCTATCCTGTCTCACACGAGCTCGCTTGTCTCTTTGGGAATATTTAACCTGAAGCTCCAGGTCCAGTGTGGCCAGTCCACAACAATGACCCACTGTGTGTTTTTCTATCATGATATGCTTTTACTGCACGGACAGTGTGTTTGGGATTGTCAGCTGAAGCGAGACAGATGGGATCTGGCTTATAAAGAAGGCTGCAGTTACTCATGAATGCTTTTTTCTTAGTGTCTTTTTTAAAGAAGCTACTGTCACATATTACTCAAAGAGACCAAGGTCTAACAGCACAAAACACATCGTGTAACATTATCTTCGTTACACATTTCATGTCAGTTGATTCAAAAGTCACACAGTTCAAAGCAGCCGTGTACTTTTTGTCCACATGACTATGGTCCTGTCATAAGACCAGAAGCCAAATGATGAGCACTCATGCATCATGGCATTGCAATGAGCTGCAGTATGATATCAAATGAACTTTGATCACTGTAATCACTGATGTTAGCAGCAGCAATATAAAGTTGTGATGCTGACACAGCGAGTATTTAAGTGTTACGTTTGGAGAAGGCACACTGCTGGAGGCTGCAGCACCCTGTGAAACCCTGCAACACTGTGGGCTGTTTCACCTGTGCAAAGACATCTTACTGTCGCTGTACACTCAGGTGAACTCTACATGCAGTAGGTATGTATGTCACAACACTGCCAGTCGTGCACTTTGAGCTTCCATTCGACTTTCAGAACCACGGCTAAGCCTACAGTCTGTGTTTGGCCTTATTAGACAGACACGGTGAAGAGGAAGGAGGGGGACACACGCAGCAAAGGGCCGCAGGTCGGACGCAAACCGTGCTGCACGTGGTCGCCTGCTCATCCAACTAAAGCAGCGCCCTGGTCTTTACAGTGAAACGTGGTGATGATTAGGTTAGGTAAAAGCAGTAATGTCACAGTTTACTGATGGTGTACATGACAGCAGTTAAAAAATCCTGAACTGAAACATTTGGAAGAACTATGGTGCAAACAGAAAACAAGAAACAAAGCTTTGGCACGTCTGCTCAGATTTGACTGTTGTTCAGATCCAATGCAGAGAAAATGCTTTGAAGGCCACAGGTGCTGCAACCAGCTCCAGCTGGACTCTGATATTATTGCAGTTGTATATAATACAGCATATAAGTACAAAGTGCTGTGAAATGTACCTCTGGTGATGAGTAATAAATACATTTACTCAGGTATGTTTCATCATCTGGATCATAAACAAAGTTGCATCATTGTTTTATCATTTATATCGTACATATTGTAAAAATGTACCTGGCGTCTTAGTGAGCAGCACAACAGGTACAACGATGACAGTCAGCAGCACGATGAGCACAACAGCCACAGACGACATTATCAGCAGTCGTTTGGGCAGCACGCCACGCTTCTTTGGACCTCGCTCCACTCGCTGGTCGTCAGCCTCGGGCTCCATCCTGTGGGGATACACGATTAATGCTCGTCGGTCTATTCTGTGTTAGAAGCAGCATTTCAGCATGTTGCAGAGGTTTACCTGACCTCACACATGCATGTCTCACAAGTGTACATGCTGCTTCATCCATTTTATTAAAGAGCAACTGATTTGTCTCCAACCTGTTTTGCTTTCCTTCTGATCCTCCAGCAGTTCGTTCATCTCTCCTTTTGTCCTCTCCTGCCATTCTCACACGTCTCCTGTCTAGGTTCAAATGTCTAAGAAGTCAGAGACCTCAGGGAGCGCTCGCTCTTCTTTTATACGATCCTTTATCTCAGGTGCAGAGAACAGTTTTCCTTCTGATAAGGCGCACACACTCTTCAGTGTCCACTTGCTGCCTGACGAGCTGTGAAGCTCTTCTGTTATGTAATCTTCACTGTTCTGGGATTACAACACGCCTTGTAACAAATCTCCCTCTACATATTTTGTCCGTGTTTGGAAGAATTGTGCATTACTCCACAGTGCCACACGGAAACATGGGAGGGATTATGGCATGAACATTTTCACATTTCTACAAACATGTTACTTCCCACAGGTTCGTGTGTCAGCCATCTGTCTCATAGTTACAGCACTGGTTCCCAAACTTTTTCTGCTGCCTTTGTTTTACAAGAAAAATGTTCGCAAATACAAGTAATCTGCAATAAATTACAGGTAGTAATAAAATAAACTACTAACTCTTTTACGCTGCGTCCGCACCTACGCGGGTGTTTCTGAACACGCAGCTGTTTCGTCCACGTAAACGGCGTTTTCACAGAAAACTGGGATTTTTTAAAACTCCTTTTTGTGTTTACGTGTGGACGAGGAATACAGAGTTTGTAACACAACATCAAAGCTATGTGCCTTTTTCCACGTCACGCTGTGGCCACGTTATTGTTTACATGAGATGAA
>NW_024583154.1:161879-162884 GCF_018398535.1 Haplochromis burtoni | reverse complement strand
CCAATAATGTCACTGAATATGAGAGCAAGCTGAAGATTTGTGTTTCTATAAATATCTTTATGGTAAAAGAAACATGCATGTGTTCATGTACAGTTTATATAAATATAAAAATAAAATAATTGATAATCTGGTGTCTGTGTTTTTGTAACTTTATCAAAGTTTCAGTTCAGTTTTCAGATTACAAATTGAAATGCAAATGTTCCAAATACGAGAAATAAACTGCTAAATGGAGTTAAACTATTTTAAAAATGGAAAAAAAATGGTTAAACAACAAAAATGAACAAATTAAGTTATAGACATGACACAATGCTGAGACTCAATGTTATAATATGAATCATAGAAATAACTGAAGTTTCAAATTCCTTCTTAATGAAATGTTCATAATCTCCAGTTTTTAATTCTAGACCCATGAATGACTATAAGTCAGTGAAGTGTTGAAAACGTGTGTTTGTCTGTCTGTATTTACCTGTTTCCAAAATTCTTTGGTGGGTGTTTTTTTCTCCTGCTGCTGGAAATCCTGTTTTTTATCCTCCTTCAACTTTTTGTCAGTTTCATGTTTTTCCTCCTGATCACAGACAGTACAAACTGATGTCAGAGTAACTAGTCTGACCACAACAGTTTGTTCAAAATCATCAAAGTATTTCTGTTACCTTTCATAACTTTGTGCTATGATAAAAATATACATTTATGATATCTTGTTTATTAAGAGTTAAATAGTTAAGATTAAAAAAATCAAACTTTATTTTTGACTCCATTTTTTTTCTTTGAACTGTAAGACGTGGAAATCAGAGTTCTAAAGGTTACTGGCATTTTCAGGTTTTTGGCTTTAACTTCTTTTTATTTTTGCATTCTGTGATAAACCCTGTGACTCTGTTCCTGTGGAGGCCTCGTCTGCACTTTGTGAGAACTGTTTGAATGACTTTGTTGAAAAAGTCTCTGCTTTAAGGTCTCCACATTCACAGCCAGTTTAAGATGTAGATCCACCTTCCTAATGCAGTGAATATG
>NW_024583154.1:154059-160847 GCF_018398535.1 Haplochromis burtoni | reverse complement strand
TGTGTGTGTTTACTTCTTTCTTCATGTTGCTGATCTCTGCATGTTTCTTCTGCAGGTGATGATGTTCCTCCTTCAGCTTCTCCTCAGCTGCATGTTGGTTTTTCTCCAACTAACAGACAAACAGATCAACACAAAGGTTCAGCCTGAACAAAACTATCTGGACTGTCAAACATAACAGTCTGAACACGTCTCCAAAACTGTTCACACATTTTCTGTTTGCTTTCAAATCTCTCTTCCTTAAAGAGCTCAAACAGGAAATCTGACCTCTGACTGACCCTGAACTCCAATAATGTCACTGAATCTGAGAGCAAGCTGAAGATTTGTGTTTCTATAAATATCTTTATGGTAAAAGAAACACGCATGTGTTCATGCACAGTTAATATAGAATATAAAAATAAAAAAAATGATAATCTGGTGTCTGTGTCTTTGTAACTTTATCAAAGTTTCAGTTCAGTTTTCAGATTACAGGTTAAAATGCAAATGTTCCAAATAATCTAAACTTTTTTGTTCTTTCTATTTTATAATCTCAACCTCATCAATGACCTGTAAACTGCTCCCTCAGGATTATAAAAAGTATAAAAATATTTTACACAAAACAAGAAACATATCTAAATGTGTTTAACAAACTTCTGCTAACCTCGTTTTTACTGGATTCCTCCTCTTTCATGTTTTTCTCCATCAGTTGCTGATGTTTTTTGAGAGCTGATGAGCCTCCAGACTGAGAGAAGATATGAACAGAATAATTTTGGTTGTTACTTAATGTTCTGTAAAATGAAAACATGACAGAAAAAAATATTTGAATATTAGGATTAGAAAAATATCATCTATTCATACAGCAGAAGGTGGCAACTATATATTTCCCGTCACATTATTCCTCTCACGATTTTTAACTCTTTTATTTTCATTTTATTGTCAGTAAAGTCGTCTCTTTCTTTTCTTTAAAAAGTTGTATATTTTATTTATAAACATTTTTTTCCCCACATTCATGAAATCTCTCATACTGTTTATCCTACAGGTTTCGTTGTCTTGTCTGTTTCTGTCATATCACTCACTGGCTCGATGTCCTGTGTCATGAGCGTCTCCTGCTCTTGGTCTGGTTCAGTTTTTGTTGTTTCTTGTTTTTTTTGTAAGCCGTGAGGTTTCCTGACATCTGTTAAATGTTTAGACAAGAAAGTCAACATGATGTCCTCCTGGGCTTTAGAATGGTAACACATCATTTATCATCTCATTTTAATATGAATTAATTAAATATGCTGTATGTTTTCTTTTTAATGCAACACAAAGAGGTTTATAACTTTGCATGTGTGTTGCTTTAACCTCTGTAGGCAAAACTTTAGATAATAATTTTGACAACATGGTAAATTAATTTGTGTCTTACTTGTTTTGTTTCGTCTCCAGATGAAAAAAACTCCAATTAAAATCAAGATGATGCTTAGAGCCAAACTAACAACCACACCAATGATAATGGGAGCAGCAGAACTGGAGTTGAGCTGGAAGTGTTCATCTGAAACAATAAAAACAGAATTACATGTTATTTTAAAAGATTCTGGTTTATTCAAACCAAAATCGAGCATATCATACATTTTATAAACTAGATTTACCTGGAACATGTATGTGTGTCTCTCTGCTCTGGTTGGTGTTCCTCTGTTGGACTCTGCAGGTGATGTTGTTGCTGTGTCTCTTCTCCACAGTCACTCTGCTGCTGACAGTATAGAGGTCATCAGGACCTCTGAGGGTCTCTGTAGGTCCAGCAGAGAGGAGGTTTCCCTCACCGTCCAACCACAGCAGCTCAGGCTCTGGATACCAGCCTGCAGACTCACACTGTAACACCACTCCTGTCTTGTCTCTACCCATCCCTCCTAAGCTGATGACAGGTGAGGAGACAGCACCTGATGCTGGATGAAATGTACACATTAAATAATGATCAGTCATGCAAATCATTAAAAACCGCACCAGTCTAAAGACAATATTTGAATATTGCAAATCTGATAAAGACTTTTTTATACTGCCTAACTGTTTGAAGATTGTTCCTATTGTTTGCACCTCAGTCAGTCGCCAGATTCTTGTTTTTTTGTGTGTTTGACGAACTGCTAGATATCCCATCCAAACCAACTGAGACAATATTTCATTTCCAAGCTTGTGTAATGCATTGGCTTAATCAGTAGCTGAAAGGTGTGCTGATTTGACCGAACTTACTACAAACACTAGTCCAAACTGCTCTGTGCACACATAACATATATAATTCATCCACTTACCGACCACAAGATCAATAAAAACTTCTTCATCCTTCTCTGGGATGTAACATCTGTATCTGCCCTCGTCTGCAGGTTTTACTTTGGATAGTTTCAGTGAAATGTTTCCATGTTTCAGCTCATCAGTGAACAATGATGATCGACCTTTGTAGGAAGGGTTTTTTCTATTTATGAGTTCCTGACCTGCACGGCACACAAGCACAAATCTGGGGTCCAGGTCAGGTCTTGCCCACTCCAAAGTCATTGCAGCAACATTTTCTCCAGGTATCAGGTGACATGGCAAAGTTATATCTTCTCCAGCTGTTGCAATAATTGGCTGATTTGGACCAATTAACCGAGACTGACCTGAGATGAAAAGATCAGTTTATCAATTTATTTACGAATGAGAACTTCCAAGAAATCTAAATGTCAATGGAAGGATTTGCTTTTTCTTTTTTCCTGACTGACAGCACAAACAGTGTACTGTCAGTGTAAAAGATGGAAATCAGCTCTGAAACATCCGCTGAGATCTTGTTGAGTTCAGTTGTGTAAATCCACAAAGAGCAGCAGTCCAGCCCACATCAGAAATTAATGTTAGTTTCTATTTTTTTCCCTGTGCTGAGACAGTACACAAACTTTAGGGTTCCCCCATCTGCTGGATCCCACTTTAACCCCTGACTATACTCATTTTTCTGCTGAGTCTCGGAGGCAAAGCTGCCCTCTACAATGTAGGTAATAGAAAATAATTATTTCTTTTACATTATCATTCTCTGCAGGTGACCTACATACTTCTACTTGAGTGAAGAAAGTCAGGACTTTCTCCACTTATGATAATTCCAGATTCAGTTATAATCTAGACACATTATAGCTTCTAGAATTGCAGCTTTTAAGAATAAAAAAAAAAAAACATTGAGAGGAAACATTAAACCCTTTGTCTAGGCACAGAAAACAGAAAAAAGTAATAAAAGATAATTATTTCCCATATCAGTAAATTAGAAAATTTGAGCCATTAATTTTATAAACACCCACAATCACAAACAATAACTATGATGTTATATTAGAGGGCACCTACAGAAATGTAGAAGAAGAGGGACAACCAGAATGCAGTGTGATGAATGAATTATGCAGCTCTGAAAATGGAAAGAACAAATAATAACACGAAGAAACTGTTAGTAATAAAACAATAAAACATGGTCTGTTTCATACTTTCACATTCAATTCAAATGTCCTTGAGGTCTCTGTGGCACTTACACATGCATTAACTGATAGTTTAAGATCATTTTTAAATTGTTTGAAAATTGTCAGAATTATAAAATGATTTACTAAAAAAAACAAAAACAAAAAACGTTTTCTTTGATATTCTCCAATATCAGGTCATAGTTTTTGCCATTTTCTGATACTAGGTCATAGTTTTAATATCTTTAAATGAAATATATAAAGTCAGACATTAAACACTTATTTATTTGAAAAATATTGATTAGAAAACAATTAGCTAGTCAGCCAACTTTAAGCTTTTCGACATAGATACAAACATAAATAACGTCATGGTTAAATGTGTACCTTAGCTCTAAGTGCAGACCTGCTATTCCGTACTAGAAGATGTATTACACATATTTGTATGTGGCAGTATGCTCTTAGACATTAAAAAAAGATTAGTTAGAAACTAATCTAAAACTATAAAAACTAATTTAAAATACAACATACCTGCTGCATGATGTGGCATTCATTTGAAAAGAACACGCAGTCTGAGTTAATAAATCATTACCGAGTTAGTGAAACTTAGTGTGTGTGTGTGTGTGTGTGTGTGTGTGTGTGTGTGTGTGTGTGTGTGTGAAAATCTTCCTTATGAACTTTGAGCATGTTGCCAGGAAACTGGTCACTGTTATAAAACAAGTAGAACTGCAATAAAACTTCAAATGAACAACAACAGTGTTTCTTCACTGTCTTTCCACCTTAAGAGTAAGCACTCATGGAGTTGTTGTTAGATCTGCTATGGTGCTGCAGGGGGCATAACATGACTTTTTCTAATGTGTTAGGCAGGTGAATAAACTGTAAAATAAAAGAGAGAGAAACAGTTTTGACGACGAGGACGACGAGGAAGATGTCAACTCTGTCCACTACACTAAAGTGCATCATGTTTTCTATGTAGTTTTTCTGCATACGCTGTTGTGCAGATACCGTTCATTTTTTGCCTTTACTGTAGTGGTGGAAGGTGCAGCTGCAGTGCCGAATTTTCAGTTTAAATGTTTTCTGTCCATTGAATCTGTTTGTACATCAAGACTTAAATGTTTCAGTCAAATGAGATAGCATTCATGTAATGTTATTTGAAAAAGTAGCATGTAAATGAAAAGACGATTTTTGGGGAATTATTATTATTATTTCTTTTTTTTTTATAGTTTTTTTTTTTTTTTTTTATTGCAGACCAAAGACAAGGGGTAAATTTAGAAAAGAGGAAGATTGGGATTTGATCAAGAGTTTTTATAACATGATGCCTTTTGCTGTTATTGGACAGGACAGTGCTGACAGTACAGGGGTGGAGAGGGTGAGGGGAAAAGCACACAAGAAATAGTCTAGACTCAAACCCAGTCCTGCTGTGTCCTTCATTATATGGGTCACCTGCTCAGCCTTGAAGTTATAGCAGTAATGTCTACTGGTCTGTTTGAAGACCGATTACATGACCTGGCTGAGCAGCCAGCCTTGGGACAAATATGAATGTGAAAAAATAGTGAAACTGAATGACCTTCTTGCCAAATAAATGAGGCTTCCCAGATCACTGCAAGCATGATGCAACCAGGGCCTGTACAAATGGCAGTCACTTACGTGCAGAATATCAAGTTTATTTTATCTTGGATGCAATCAAGAAATTTTTCCATAACAGGAAATATTCTCTGATCTAGATCTATTATCAACAAAACTATAGACTGGTACAAATAGGCTCTTTAGAGGAGCTGAAATGAAGAGACTTATATGAATTTCGTAAATTTCAAATTTAGTTGAAAGTAGTAAAACTTCAGTAGTCATCAGAAACTTCAAAGATAAAAAAGAAATAATCCAAGCATGTCTTGTTATAATTATTTTTTAATATATGTTAAGTATTTTACATAATTTGTTATGGGTGTATTGATTTAATCCTCTAGGGTCAAAGGTATATTTGGCAATTTTTTGACTAATTTTGATTTTACCTTTATATTTAACATTTGAAAAATCTGTTTACCTTGCCTTGTTTGGTGTCATTGTTTTCAGCACAACCTCACATATCTGATTTGTTTTTTTGTTTTCTGTTTTTCATTTTGACATATCGTATTTGTTAGGATCTCTTGGCCTGTTTCCCAGCTTATATTTTTGGGACTTTTGAATGGTGATACTTTATTGTACGGTCTTTGAGTTTATAATGTCATTTGAATCTAGCTTTTCCTTTTGCTTCTTAGTTCAATCATTTGTTTTGTAGTTCTTAATCACTTGTTTATTTAGTCAGTTCTCTTTTGCGCCCTGGTTGTCTTGGTCTCTCGTTGGTCTCCCCAGGTCTCTCTGTCTCTCTGTTGTGTGCTTCCAGCATAAAGTTTGTGTGCCTTAAGTCTTTGGCTACGTTCACACTGCAGGCGAAAGCGCATCAAATCTGACTTTTTTGACCCTATGTGACCCATATCCGATCCTGGTATGACAATGTGAACGGCACAAATCTGATCTGGGTCACTTTTGTGCGTGGTACTGAATCCGATACATATCTGATGTTTTAGGAAGCGACTGCTGTTTGAATGGTCATGTCACATTAAATCCATCTTTTACGTCACTGACACAAGACAGACGCCAATTATCAGCTCCGGAGAAGACATTGTGAACACTTCCTGTCCATCCAGTGTAGATGTTAGTGAAGCTGTTGGGAAGACAACGTTGGAGTAACGTGAAATTTTATTTGTACTGTATAATCTGCAGATTCTGACAGAAATCGGCAACTATCCTTTGAAGCACCGCTCCTCTCTAAAACAGCAATAAGGATAATTATTAGGCCAAATGTAAATAGCAAAATAACTTTATAACTTAAAGCAAAATTGGGAAACGTAAAATCTGAAACAAGTCTTTATATTAAGGGCCATCAGTCAAACAATACTGTTTGGTCTGGGTCTAAACAGAGCGCATTGTGTGTGACGTTTGCTTTTGCGCATGTGGGACACTGAGGGTTCACACTAGAGCGCGTTTGCTGTCGCATTTTATTTGTAGTGTGAACAAGCAGCCAAAAAATCAGATTTAATCAAAAAATCAGAATTCAGCATTAAGACCTGCAGTGTGAACCAGGGGCGGAGCGTGGGGGTGGCTTACTGGGCTTAAGCCCGGGTTGTTTTGTCAGAAGCCCGGGGTCTTTTGGAGTGTAATTTTTTCATAGTTAGATGTCTGGCTGACAACTGTATAAAACAAAAAGTACACACAATATTCGAAGCACATAGTGCACACTGTGGGAATTTACGACTGTGCGTGAATCCCCCCCTGATATTGGTATGATCCGAACTCAGGCACTAAGCGACTGAGCGAGGGGGCGGGGCAGCTGCTGCCTGTGAGTGC
>NW_024583154.1:148037-152453 GCF_018398535.1 Haplochromis burtoni | reverse complement strand
AAAAAAAAAATCCCACATGCATACTACCCTTTAGGGCTAAGCCCCGGGTGTTTCAAATGTCTGGCTCCGCCTCTGGTGTGAACGTAACCTTAGTCTGTTTCTTTTCTTATTGTGAGAGTCTTGTCCCGTATGCATCAAGTTCTGTTTCACTCCTCCTTGTCATTAAGTGATTTAAGTCCAGCTGCGTTCCCACGTGTCTCCACTTCCCTTCATCACCCTCATGTGTACATAGTGTCAGTTTCACTTTGTCCACCATCAGAGTGTCTGTTATGTTCCCGTCATGCACCTGTTCCTGTGCCCGGTGTCCTTCATGTTCCCATGTTCTGTGCACCACTTTCGCTAGTATTATTTCCAGTGTAAGTTTTTGTTTATGTTTTGGATTTTCATCTTCCCTTGTATCTGCTCCATCGCCTTAATAAAGGCTCGCTTTCTGTTTAAACTTCTGTTCGCCTCCATGGCCGCATTTGGGTCCTCATCACACACTCTCCATCAGCATTAACACAATGGACATGAAAACACACACACATCAGAGTAGGAAAACCTTTTCATGACTTGAAACGCAAATGCATACTTTAAATTATGCAAAAATTTACACAACTATTTAAATTAAAGTACAGACAGTCCCTCGGCATTTTTTGAACAACTAAACAACTATTATTTACAAAATGATCAGACTTTACATTAAGATCTTATACAAATTATTTGTTCTACTCCAAAAAATTGTTCCTGTCTACCACAAGAAAGAGGTCACAAGACAAACCTGACACCTTCAGGGTGTATCACTCCTTCTGTTGTCCACCTGGCCAACAAAAGGACATTTAGCATTTGCCTCACTGTTTTGACACGTCATGTTCTAGCTTTTATTGCTAGCATGTGCTTTCATAATGTGAGCTGTTTTCTTAGAATATTCAATTTTTCTAGTTTCTTCCTCCACTAAATGTGCCGTTCGTATACAGGAAAAAGCATAACAAGAACTTTTTTATAATAAGTCTAATTACAAATAAAGAGACAGAGGATGCAAAACTGAACACAATGCACACAGGATTACAGACTTAAATAAAACAGGAGGTAACACACACTGAAACTCAATTAAGATATGTGGGCTTGTCACTGGGACTGAGGGAAAACAGACATGAGACCCACACTGGGGAGACAAAATAAAGATCATACCAACAACAGGAGATGCTGAAGACAGAACACAGACTGGAACAGACATGAAAACAGCGAAAACCAGAAACTAGAAATATTAAAATCAGGCGCTCTAGGAAATACAAAATTACAGACAAGTATAAGAAAATGTCTTAAATCCAAAAGAATGACTGTCAAATTGTAGGGATTTTTGAGGTCTACTCTAAATATCATCATTTTGTTTTGTATTTTCATTGCTTCATATTTTTAACTTTGTTTCCATCTCAGATGCAGGTTTTTATATCATTCCAGACGGACTAGAGCTGTTTCACTACCTGTCACTGTTTTTGTTCTTTTCACTGTGGTGATCTCAATTAGGGCTGGGTATCGTCCCTGATTTCTAGAATCGATTTGATCTGATTCGATTCGATTTGAATCGGGGAAATTTTGCCTCAGACAGTCAGAAATATTATAATTCAGATCATGCATCAGTACATTTCCATTTTTTTTGTCTATAAAAAGAAAGCTGACACTTGCAAGACTTTATCAAAGGTTTAAGCATCACAGCAGATGCCTTTGTGTCAAAGTAAGTGATGATAAAACACAGAAAAACGTGAAGGTGGTTTTCCTGGCCTGGGATTTTATAAAAATATTCTGCAGTAGATCAAAAACTAAAGAAAACCATTAATCAACATATAAACATTACCTGATGCTGCTGAAGTGAAGCAGAGCAAAGTTACAGAGGTTTTATTGGAGACACGGCTAAGCGTTTTGCAATTTAGCATAATTTTAAAAAGTTTAAATTTGTTCAGCATTGAACAGCAGAAATGAAACTTTCTTTTCGGAAGTAAGTAAAAGGAAAAAAACAGCGGCCCACAGTGCTGTAAACAACGGTAGACTTGTGCATAACAAGCAAACAAATAATGCAGAAAACAGATTTTTAGATGGGGAAACTGTTCTTGAAGTATACAGAGAGAGAGAGAGCTCTGCGTGAAGTGTGATTTTTATCGTGGTGGAAGCAAAACAGCAAAAGTCAGAGGGAATTCATGACGATGTTTATGTGAAGCCTAGTTTGGATCTTCTTTTGCTGCTGGTTCAGTCAATATTGTTTAGAGAGAGATAAAACCTACAGCTTCAGAATCAGCGCAAAAAGGGCGTGAACATCCCGCCGAAACATCAGAATCAGCGAGCTGTCGGCTTTCAGCCCCGACCATGTCCGTGCCGTCAGGTGAGAAAGACGACATCTTACTGATTCTGATTCGTCGGCGGGTCCGCGCTTTGTGTTTACGTCTTTGTGCAGAATCCGTGTTCCTGCTCTCATTTGCTGTCTTAGCTATTTTGTGGTTTTTGAAATTTTGTGAGGTTTAACCTGAGATTTGGCATCTTGGGCAAAATAAATTTATATTTAAAAATCGATTCAGGATTTTAATGAATCCAAGGTAGAATCGATTTTAATCGATAAATCGATAATCAAAACCCACCCCTAATCTCAATGGCTCCCCTTATTTGGGAAGATAAGGAATATTGAGGGATTTCTTTAAGCATGTGACATGAAGCAGAGATCAACAGTATTTTGGGGAGACATGAAGCATCAGTGATGCAAGACTTCAATGAGAACATGGCAGCACGCCACTTGTTAGAAACCTTTTTTCAGTTATTAGTTTAGGAGAGTAGTGAAGATGAATTGAAGCATCTCTGATGTTGGTGAGTCATCAGACAGGCTGAGTGATATTTCCCAATGTTAATATTGGCAAAGTATTAGAGCAGATATATTCTCTCATAGCTGGCAAAAAGTGCTGACTTCACAAACTGCTTTACACAAATTTGCGTCATCCTGAGGACTGTTTATGTAACACACCCCTAAGTGGACAGCCAGAAATTATACCTGGTACTGACAAAACAGCATCATAGTATGTTTTCCTCTCTCGCTTCTGCCAGATCCAAAGACCAGCAGTAGTGTCACACTAAATCATCTCACTAGGGTGGAGGTGCCCCCTTGTAGTGTAACTAGGGATCACACCACATGTTGAAGCTCCAACAAAAACACAAAATTAAGGCCTTTGTTTAACAAAACTACACCTGAAGACTTGTGCAATATACAAAATAACATCACACAATGTGACCACACATTACGGTGTGTCACATTTACACTGCTATAGAAGAAGCTTTGTTGCTGCATCTTATGCTGGGACTTTTTAGAAAACAGAGCAACATAACAAATAACACATTCACACATAAAAGAAACTGATCAACAGTCACAGAGGGAATTTGTTTAGTGAAGTTATTCAAAAGTTTTGTTTTCATGAGTTTATTGAAAAATCATCACTCAGAGAGAATCCAGATTCATCTGATCCAAAGAGAACAAGCATGAGACTGTCTTCTTATTGGTGGAACATATTTTTGTTCAAGAAAAGAATAAGAATATAACACATATCAGGACTTGAAGTGCTCGGCCATTCATGAAGTAAAAGTACAACAACCTGTTTGTTCTTCTTTTGATTCAGTGCTTTTGTCTTGATGACATTAACTATGTTAGTTAATTAAACTATGTTAGTTATTTAAAACATCAATAACATGGTTCACTTTTAGCACTGACTTACAAAAACACCTCCTGATATACAATACCAAAACATGTGTCTGTGCTAAAGGCTGTAAAACACAAAACAACATAATTACTGCTCAATGACATATTCATGATTTTTTTCTCTCAAGATCTTGTGAGTTTATCTTTGTGATGCTTTGACTCGTGTATCTTCAGCTTACAAAGACACAGTGAAGCTTCGTCTTCATCCACACCCTTACAACACAACTGTTTTTGTGTTGCACCTCAAAGAATAATGAAGATCTATTGATTCTGATATTGAAGATCACCTTGTTTATTTACATATTGTTAATTTAATAAAAACACTGTTACACTGACTTAAAATTATATGAAATATATAAAATGTAATATTGCTCTTTTTTTTCTTTTATTCATCAAAAGAGTCCTGATGAGTTTACATGATGTAATTGTTTTTTTAGTATCACTTTAGCCTGTGGCGCTCTCCAGTGCTGCTGATGAGGTCGATCTTTAGCTTGTCTGGAGAATCCCATATCAACATGCCTTCACACATCACATCAGCATTGTCAGGATATGGGTTCCTGCCACCTTCTCCCCGTACCTGGAAATGTAACCAATAAAAAGGTCACAGATGTCCAAGTGAAAAGTAATAATAAGAGAGACTAAAAGAAGAATCTAGTAACACAGAGACTCACAGTGAGTTCCTCTTTAGCTTTCAGTGTAAAGTT
>NW_024583154.1:144233-148012 GCF_018398535.1 Haplochromis burtoni | reverse complement strand
AGGTCTCCACATTCACAGCCAGTTTAAGATGTAGATCCACCTTCCTAATGCAGTGAATATGAGAGCATGCTGAACACTTCTATTGCTGTGAATATCTTTATGGTAAAAGAAATATGCATGTGTCCATGTACAGTGTAGATAGAATATAAAAATTATATCATTTAAAATCTGGTGTCAATGTTTTTGTAAACTTTATCAAAATTTGAGTCGATCTCAAAAGTACCTGGCAGCTGCTTGGTCGGGTTTGGCCCCCCTGGCTCTGATGGGCCCCTGTTGGGGTGTGGGGGGCCCTTGGATCCTGGGTCTCTGGGCTCAGAGGTCGGTCTGCTGTGGTGCAGTCGGCTGCTGGCTGAGTCTGTGAGCTCGTAACCGCAGACTCCTGGGGCTTCTGCTCTGTGCCTGCTGGGGTCTCCATCCAGCGCTCTCCTCTGCTCTCGTTTGAGTCGTGGCCACAAATGTGCGTGTGTTTGTCCTTCTGGGGGTCTCATGCTCTGGGGTGTTCTGGGGGTTCACCACTCCTGTGACATCTGGTTGTTTTGCCTCCTGCTGGAAATCCTGTTTTTTATCATTTTTCAACATCTTGTCAGCTTCCTGTTTTTTCTCCTGATCACAGACAGCAGAGACTGAAGTCAGAGGTAACTAGTCTGACCAAAACACTTTGTACAAAATCATCAAAGTATTTTTGTTTCCTTTCAGGAATTTGCACTTTGATTTAAAAATTCTTTTTTTTTTCTGTGTGAACTGTGAGACGAGAAATAAGAGTCCTGAAAGTCTCTGAAATGTTCAGGTTGTTTGGCTTTAACTTCTGTTCTGTGATTGCTGAATGATTTCAGAGGATTTTGCAGGAAACCTTGAATTTCTGTCTCCGCTGTCTCTTATTGTGTGGATGTGAGTCTTTGTCTGTGTTTGTAATAGAAATCTGTTTTTACACACTCAGTTTGGTCCTTGTTTCCTTTCCTGCCATTAAAAAGCCAATAGAATAAATAATAAATGTAAATGTGCTGCATGTTTGTTTGTTTGTGGTTGAGGACAGAGCGAGGTCCCAGTAAATGAATGTGTGTTTGTGCTGAAGTGTTCAAAACAACAGTCTGTGTGTGTTTACTTCTTTCTTCATGTTGCTGATCTCTGCATGTTTCTCCTCCAGGTGATGATGTTCCTCCTTCAGCTTCTCCTCAGCTGCATGTTGGTTTTTCTCCAACTAACAGACAAACAGATCGACACAAAGGTTCAGCCTGAACAAAACTATCTGGACTGTCAAACATAACAGTCTGAACACGTCTCCAAAACTGTTCACACAATTTCTGTTTGCTTTCAAATCTCTCTTCCTTAAAGAGCTCAAACAGGAAATCTGACCTCTGACTGACCCTGAACTCCAATAATGTCGCTGAATATGAGAGCAAGCTGAAGATTTGTGTTTCTATAAATATCTTTATGGTAAAAGAAACATGCATGTGTTCATGTACAGTTAATATAGAATATAAAAATCAAAATAATTGATAATCGGGTGTCTGTGTTTTTGTAACTTTTTCAAAGTTTCAGTCCAGTTTTCAGATTACAAATGCAAATGTTCCAAATATGAGAAATAAACTGCTAAATGGAGTTAAAATATTTTAAAATGGAAAAAAATGGTTAAAACACAAAAATGAACAAATTAAGTTATAGACATGACACAATGCTGAGACTCAATGTTATAATATGAATCATAGAAATAACTGAAGTTTCAAATTCCTTCTTAATGAAATCTTCATAATCTGCAGTTTTTAATTCTAGACCCATGAATGACTATAAGTCAGTGAAGTGTTGAAAACGTGTGTTTTTCTGTCTGTATTTACCTGTTTCCAAAATTCCTTAGTGGGTGTTTTTTTCTCCTCCTGCTGAAAATCCTGTTTTTCATCCTCCTTCAACTTTTTGTCAGCTTCATGTTTTTCCTCCTGATCACAGACAGTACAAACTGATGTCAGAGTAACTAGTCTGACCAAATCACTTTGTTCAATATCATCAAAGTATTTCTGTTACCTGTCATAACTTTGTGCTATGATAAAAATATACATTTATGATATCTTGTTCATTAAGAGTTAAATAGTTAAGATTAAAAAAATCAAACTTTATTTTTTACTCAATTTTTTGTTTTTTGCTTTGAACTGTAAGACGTGGAAATCAGAGTTCTAAAGGTTACTGGCATTTTCAGGTGTTTGGCTTTAACTTCTTTTTATTTTGAATCTTGTGATAAACCCTGTGACTCTGTTCCTGTGGAGGCCTCGTCTGCACTTTGTGAGAACTTTCTGAATGACTTTGTTGAAAAAGTCTCAGCTTTAAGGTCTCCACATTCACAGCCAGTTTAAGATGTAGATCCACCTTCCTAATGCAGTGAATATGAGAGCATGCTGAACACTTCTATTGCTGTGAATATCTTTATGGTAAAAGAAATATGCATGTGTCCATGTACAGTGTATATAGAATATAAAAATTATATCATTTAAAATCTGGTGTCAATGTTTTTGTAAACTTTATCAAAATTTGAGTCAATCTCTAAAAGTACCTGGCAGCTGCTTGGTCGGGTTTGGCCCCCCTGGCTCTGATGGGCCCCTGTTGGGGTGTGGAGGGCCCTTGGATCTTGGGTCTCTGGGCTCAGAGGTCGGTCTGCTGTGGTGCAGTCGGCTGCAGGCTGAACCTGTGAGCTCGTAACCGCAGACTCCTGGGGCTTCTGCTCTGTGCCTGCTGGGGGTCTCCTTCCAGCGCTCTCTTTTGCTCTTGTCTGATTCGTGGCCACAAATGTTTGTGTGTTTGTCCTTTTGGGGGTCTCATGCTCTGGGGTGTTCTGGGGCCTCTCCACTTCTGTGATATCTGGTTGTTTTGCCTCCTGCTGGAAATCCTGTTTTTTATCATCTTTCAACATCTTGTCAGCTTCCTGGTTTTCCTCCTGATCACAGACAGCAGAGACTGACGTCAGAGGAAACTAGTCTGACCAAAACAGTTTTTTAAAAATGATCGGACTTTGTTTCCTTTCAAAACTTTGTGCTTTAATACACATATATATTTCATGATGTTGTGTTTATTAAAAGGGGAGATTTACAAAGAATTAAAAACTTGTGTCTTCATATTTTTTCTGTGTGAACTGTGAGACGAGGAAATAAGAGTCCTGAAAGTCTCTGAAATGTTCGGGTTGTTTTGCTTTAACTTCTGTTCTGTGATTGCTGAATGATTTCAGAGGTTTTGCAGCAAACCTTGAATTTCCGTCTCCGCTGTCTCTTATTGTGTGGATGTGAGTCTGTGTGGATGTGAGTCAAAACAGTTTGTTCAAAATCATCAAAGTATTTCTGTTACCTGTCATAACTTTGTGCTATAATAAAAATATACATTTATGATATCTTGTTTATTAAGAGTTAAATAGTTAAGATTAAAAAAATCAAACTTTATTTTTTACTCCATTTTTTTTTTTTCAGGTTTTTGGCTTTAACTTCTTTTTATTTTGCATTCTGTGATGAACCCTGTGACTCTGTTCCTGTGGAGGCCTCGTCTGCACTTTGTGAGAACTTTTTGAATGACTTTGTTGAAAAAGTCTCTGCTTTAAGGTCTCCACATTCACAGCCAGTTTAAGATGTAGATCCACCTTCCTAATGCAGTGAATATGAGAGCATGCTGAACACTTCTATTTCTGTGAATATCTTTATGGTAAAAGAAATATGCATGTGTCCATGTACAGTGTATATAGAATATAAAAATTATATCATTTAAAATCTGGTGTCAATGTTTTTGTAAACTTTATCAAAATTTGAGTC
>NW_024583154.1:136965-143453 GCF_018398535.1 Haplochromis burtoni | reverse complement strand
AATAGAATAAATAATAAATGTAAATGTGCTGCATGTTTGTTTGTTTATGGTTGAGGACAGAGTGAGGTCCCAGTAAATGAATGTGTGTTTGTGCTGAAGTGTTCAAAACAACAGTGTGTGTGTGTTTACTTCTTTCTTCATGTTGCTGATCTCTGCATGTTTCTTCTGCAGGTGATGATGTTCCTCCTTCAGCTTCTCCTCAGCTGCATGTTGGTTTTTCTCCAACTAACAGACAAACAGATCAACACAAAGGTTCAGCCTGAACAAAACTATCTGGACTGTCAAACATAACAGTCTGAACACGTCTCCAAAACTGTTCACACATTTTCTGTTTGCTTTCAAATCTCTCTTCCTTAAAGAGCTCAAACAGGAAATCTGACCTCTGACTGACCCTGAACTCCAATAATGTCACTGAATCTGAGAGCAAGCTGAAGATTTGTGTTTCTATAAATATCTTTATGGTAAAAGAAACACGCATGTGTTCATGTACAGTTTATATAAATATAAAAACACAATAATTGATAAGCTGGTGTCTGTGTTTTTGTAACTTTATCAAAGTTTCATTTCAGTTTTCAGATTACAGGTTAAAATGCAAACGTTCCAAATAATCTAAACTTTTTCTGTTCTTTCTATTTCATAATCTTAACCTCATCAATGACCTGTAAACTGCTCCCTCAGGATTATAAAAAGTATAAAAATATTTTACACAAACAAGAAGCATAAATGTGTTTAACAAACTTCTGCTAACCTCGTTTTTACTGGATTCCTCCTCTTTCATGTTTTTCTCCATCAGTTGCTGATGTTTTTTGAGAGCTGATGAGCCTCCAGACTGAGAGAAGATATGAACAGAATAATTTAGGTTGTTACTTAATGTTCTGTAAAATGAAAACATGACAGAAAAAAATATTTGAATATTAGGATTAGAAAAATACCATCTATTCATACAGCAGAAGGTGGCAACTATATATTTCCCGTCACATTATTCCTCTGACGATTTTTAACTCTTTTATTTTCATTTTATTGTCAGTAAAGTTGTCTCTTTCTTTTCTTTAAAAAGTTGTATATTTTATTTATAAACATTATTTCCCCACATTCATGAAATCTCTCATACTGTTTTTCCTACAGGTTTCGTTGTCTTGTCTGTTTCTGTCATATCACTCACTGGCTCGATGTCCTGTGTCATGAGCGTCTCCTGCTCTTGGTCTGGTTCAGTTTTTGTTGTTTCTTGTTTTTTTTGTAAGCAGTGAGGTTTCCAGACATCTGTTAAACGTTTAGACAAGAAAGTCAACATGATGTCCTCCTGGGCTTTCCAATGGTAACACATCATTTATCATCTCATTTTAATATGAATTAATTAAATATGCTGTATTATTTCTTTTTAATGCAACACAAAGAGGTTTATAACTTTGCATGTGTGTTGCTTTAACCCCTGTAGGAAAAACTTTAGATAATAATTTTGACAACATGGTAAATTAATTTGTGTCTTACTTGTTTTGTTTCGTCTCCAGATGAAAAAAACTCCAATTAAAATCAAGACGATGCTTAGAGCCAAACTAACAACCACACCAATGATAATGGGAGCAGCAGAACTGGAGTTGAGCTGGAAGTATTCATCTGAAACAATAACAACAGAATTACATGTCATTTTAAAAGATTCTGGTTCATTCAAACCAAAATCGAGCATATCATACATTTTATAAACTACATTTACCTGGAACATGTATGTGTGTCTCTCTGCTCTGGTTGGTGTTCCTCTGTTGGACTCTGCAGGTGATGTTGTTGCTGTGTCTCTTCTCCACAGTCACTCTGCTGCTGACAGTATAGAGGTCATCAGGACCTCTGAGGGTCTCTGTAGGTCCAGCAGAGAGGAGGTTTCCCTCACCGTCCAACCACAGCAGCTCAGGCTCTGGATACCAGCCTGCAGACTCACACTGTAAAACCACTCCACTGATGGCTTTATCAAGGTTTGATAAGCTGATGACAGGTGAGGAGACAGCACCTGATGCTGGATGAAATGTACAATTTAAAATGCTGATCAGTAATGCAAATCACTAAAAATGCAATGGTAATATTTAAATCTGATACAGACTGCAGTTTCCAAGCTGGTGTAACTCACTGGCTGAATCAAGGCATTACTGCAAACACTAGTCCAAACTGCTCTGTGCACACATAACATATATAATTCATTCACTTACCGACCACAAGATCAATAAAAGCTTCTTCATTCTTGTCTGGGATGTAACATCTGTATCTGCCCTCGTCTGCAGGTTTTACTTTGGATAGTTTCAGTGAAATGTTTCCATGTTTCAGTTCATCAGTGAACAATGATGACCGACCTTTGTAGGACGGATTTTTCATATTTATGAGGTCCTGACCTGCACGCCACAGAAACACAAATCTGGGGTCCAGGTCGGGTCTTGTCCACTCCGAAGTCATCGCAGCAACATTTTCTCCAGGTACCAGGTGACATGGCAAAGTGATGTCTTCTCCAGCTGTTGCAGTAATTGGCTGAGTTGGACCAATTAACCGAGACTGACCTGAGATAAAAAGATCAGTTTATTAATTTCTTTATGAATGAGAACTTCTAAGAAATCCCGCTGAACCTCAATCGAGAGATGTTCTTCTTCTTTGTTAAATAATATTTCATAACAAATGTCTTACTTCCCCTAAAATATTCAACCTCTACATTTTTGTATTGTGAATTATAATGTAATGATCAAATTACAGATTCAGTTAGAATTTATAATCTAGTCACATTAGTCAAAGGTATAACTACTAGTTTACAGCTTTTAAGAATCAATAAGAACACTGAGAGATAACACAAAAATATTGACAAATTAAAACAAAAAACTAAACATTAAACATGGCAATTTGAGCCATAAATTTTATAATTTATAAACACATACACACAAATAATTACTGTGACCTTATATGTGAAGGTACTTACAAAAATGTACAAGAAGAGGGAAAACCAGAAAACAGTTTCTGAGACAATTAAGGGAAAATCCAGCCATCTGATGATTTATGCTCTGATAATGGGGAAAAAAATAATACAACAAACAAGTTAGTAATAAAACAATAAAACAATAAAACATGAGCAAGTCAGTTTCATGCTTTCACATTCAATTCAAATGTCCTTGAGGTTTCTTTGATGGACACACAAATACCTTCAGTTCATTGTTCCATTGTGAATTTAAATTGTGTGAATATTGTCAGATGTAGAATACAGTACGATAAACTAAAACTATGTTTAGTACAACTTTTCATTGCCATTTTCTGATACTAGGTCATAGTTGTAATATTTGTAAATGAAACATACAAACCAGATATTAAACACTTATTTATTTGATAAATACTGATCAGACAACAATTATCCAGTCCCCTGAAATGCAGAAAGTTTCAGCTTTTCCTCCAGAAATAACGTCGAAGTTATAATGTGTACCTAAATGTAAATGCTCTAAATGTAGAGCTGCTATTCTGTACTGTAAGATGTATTCATTGTATTTTGTATAAGATGGCATTTTAGTAAGATGAGAAAGTCAGTAAGATATAACTTAGACATTAAAAATAAGATATAAAATACAACATACCTCCTGCATGAAGTGGCTCTCACTTGAAAAGAACCTACAGTCTGAGTTAGTAAATCATTACTGAGTTAGTGAAACTCAGTATTAGTGAAACCAGACATCCAGTGTGTGCGTGTGTGTGTGTGTGTGTGCGTGTGTGCGTGTGCGTGTGCGTGTGTGTGTGCGTGTGTGTGTGTGCGAAATCTTCCTCACGAACTTTGAGCCTGTTGCAAGGAAACTGGTCACTGTTATAAACAGGGTTGGACAGATCTGCTATGATTCTTGCAGGAGCATAAAACCACTTTTCTAATCAGGCAGGTGAATTAACCTGAGAGATTGAAGAGCAGCAGAAACTGTAAAATAAGAGAAAGAAAAAAGTTTGGCAACTTGAATAGATGCAAACTGTTTGTGTTGCTGCTACTGTCCCATTTTTGTGTTTAAAATTTATCAGTACACAAGCACTGCTCAAGCAAAACCTAGTAAACAAATGAAGAGATGAAGTTCTATTAAATAATTTGTTTCATCCAATGTTGACATTAGAAAGAATTTAGAATATCTGTGTTTGTTGTATTGCAAACCAAAGACGAGCGAGAATTTTAGAAAACAGGAAGATGATCAAGAGTTTTCAGAACATGTGCATTTTTGCCTTTATTGGACAGGACAGTGCTGACAATAGGCAGGAGGAGAGAGTGAGGGGGAATGACACACAGGAAATGGTCTGGACTCAAACCCAGGTACTCGCAGTGAGGACTCGAGCCTTCAGTATATGGGGCAGCTGCTCAGCCAGATGAGCTGTAGCAGCACTGTCTAATCAGAGTCTGATGGTCAGTTTGAAGACAAGTGTGACTGATTATATGAGCTCCAATACAAGCCTGCCAGCAGCCAGCAAAGGGAAAAATATGAATTGGAAAAAAAATTAAAAATGAATGGCTTTCTTGACCAAGAAATGAGGCATCAAGTTTTATTTAGAACTTTTAATCCTAGCTGCAATCTAGAAATTCAACCATAATAGAAAATGTTCCCTGATCTAAATTCTCTTCTAGGTCAAACAGCAACGCAAATAAAAGCTGCAATGTGTATTGCCACAAATGGACATGGGGATATAGTATATATGCATTGAGTGCAATAAATACATGTCTCCATGTGTTGCATAAACTGGCACAAACAGTCTTTTTATTCAGTTAATTGGATAGACTTTTGTGAATTTGGAACATTACAGTTCAAAGAAGTTAACATTAGCACTCATTAGAAATTTCCCTTTATATTTGTTCCAAGATAAGAATTGGTGGTTCTACTATTAAGTTTATTCAAAAGACTGAATAAACTCTCACGGTTGGCAGCATTCACGAGACGTTGCCAGCCATTTGCTTCCAGTTTGTCACCTACCTCATGTTGGTAACAGGCCTCATGGGTTCATGTTTTCTCATCAATGTTCTCAACTTACCTTGGCTTTTGTGTCCCTATAGTAACCTCATCAAGGCATCATCCACATGCAACTTCTCCCTTTTACTCGCTTCATGAACTCAAATATCCTGCTACTCTCACATGCCTGTCCTGCCTTCTGTCTTCTCTAGATCACAGGAAAAAAAACAATGTTGGAACCTCTTTCATACATACACCAATTGGATGCTCATCTGACTACCCCCGCCTGGGCCTTGCGCAACCCAGCTGCAAAGTAAGCCACAAATTCAATAATCACTTTCTCACCAGTTACTGTTCTCCACACCCAGATCCTAACCTTAATTTCCCTCTGTTACAGTATCGCCACATTAAGACTCCCCACCAAGCACCCACGCCATATCATTGCTTATCTTTGTGTTTAGAAAAATTAAAGCTTCGGAGAAACCTTATCACTGTGCCGTTTTAGTTGGCATTTGGGTCCACTCTCACATACGGGCGTCTAGGTCCTTTCGAAGGTCCTGTTACCTTGAGATTTTGTTTTGTTTTGTTTTTTGTAAAATTAAATTAACTAAAGTAACAAAGAACATGAACTTAAACATGTTAGCTGAGACTCAAAGCACCTTACATGAAATGTAACATTCAGTGAACTTGTATTATTTATCAAAACAAGTTAGCATACACATGCTAATATGTACTCACTGGCATTAAACATGTGATTCCCAGCCACAGAGCTATCAACTTACTATAATCACAAGATGCTTGGATGTCCTTCAAGAAACCTGGAGAGCTAACAGTGCTCATCACAGTGTCACAGTGCTGCCTCAGTGATTAGAACTGTTGTCTCACAGCAAGAAGGTCCCGAGTTTGATTCCACCGCTTGGTTCCTTTCTGTGTGAATTTTACATATTTCTCCATGTGTGGGTAAGCAAACTGCAGTTGATTAAGGCTGGCTCCAAAAGTAGGATAAACCTCATAGACTCCCAGAATTTCAAAAATCAATTAATTATCTGCAATAATGATATTTGGTTAAAAATGCAGCATAGTTAATTATATCAGCCCAATCAGAAAGGCTCTGCACCGGTATTATACTGTAGTTCAATGTTAGCATGTTTTATTGCCCTAATTCACAAATTCCACTTTCTAAGCAACCTTGTTAGAATTAGCTGGCATTAGAAAGTCAGAGAAGTCACCATTTTGAACTCTCCATTTACGCTTCATGTCTCAAAACCTAAAAATGGGCTCTCAAAATTAAAGAACTAATTGGTTGTGTCATAGTGGCTTAAATCAGTTTTTCCATGTATTCTTTAGAGTAAAACTGTAACTTCATCATTTAAAAAAATGTGAACCTTCACTTACAGCCTGTTCTTGAGACGAGTACATACAGTAAGTAATGAAAGGGAAAGGGTGATATAAACTCCAGCTGTGGTTGTTTATAGACTGAGGTTACAGTGACTCTAACTCTGCACAGGAACAGGAAGCTCTCAAATACTCAGCTGTATTTCAGCCTAATGCTCAGTCAAC
>NW_024583154.1:129185-136940 GCF_018398535.1 Haplochromis burtoni | reverse complement strand
TGGACAACATGGCAGTCACAACTCTGTGCTTCAGGATGAGTAAGTGTCTAGTCTCAAGTTTCTTGAAAAATGTTGCTGCGCACGCACACGCACAAACACATCCTCCAACCACACACACCCATATTTTGCTCCATTGCGGTTTATTTCACACCTCAAACATTTAGTAAACAATTAAGCAAATACAAGTAATCTGCAATAAATTACAGGTAGTAATAAAATAAACTACTAACTCTTTTACGCTACGTCCACACCTACACGGGTATTTTTGAAAACGCAGCTGTTTCGTCCACACGTAAACGGCGTTTCGAATCACCGAAAACTGAGATTTTTTAAAACTCCTTTTTTGCGTTTACGTGTGGACGAGGAATACAGAGTTCGTCACGCAACGTCAAAGGTATGTGCCTTTTTTCACGTCACGCTGTGCGCCACGTTATTGTTTACATGAGATGAATTGCAGAATGGCAGATAGAGACAAAATACTGTTAATCTGACTATCTTCAGGTTTTACACGCTTACATACACACACGCAGTTACTGTCCCTCCATTTAGAAAGGCAGAGGCATCACGGTGTGATTATTTTACGTGTAGTTGTTTTTTTCCTGTGTAATAATATTCAACATTGCTATCAATACATTTTTCAAAAAATGCCTCTCTGTGCAAAATGGGTTTAAAAACATAAACAGCTGTGGGATACTGTTTGTCCTGTGATTTGAACAGCCCAGCGCTGCTCCCACAGGGAAAACCAATTCTGCAGGGGAGACCTACCTCAGCACTTGTGCAGGTGAAACCAAAGGGAAGATATGCTTCACCATATTTTCTAGTCTTTGGCTTAGAATGAAGTTGGTTTGGAAACATATTCAGCGATGCTTCATCTCCTGCTTTGCGTTTGTGTGGGCGCCCCGTGCTAGCAGTGTCCAAGCGTTTGTTTTTTTCCCCCCTTTTCATCCGCGCCCCCTGCAATGGCTCTGCGCCCCCCCTAGGGGGCGGGCCCCACACTTTGGGAAGGTCTGGCTAACAGATTGTGCTATAAAGTAAACTGAATGCTATCCCACATGTATACAATTAAGTGACACAAAAGTGATATTACTAAAACATCAACAGATAAAATAAAATACATTTCAATCACAAAGACAAAATTTAGATATAATTAATTTCAATTAAATTGTATTTATATAGCACCAAATCACAACAACAGTCACAAAGACAAAGTTCATTATGTTGTCAAGTAAAGATCGTACAATAATACAGAGAAAACCGCAACAATCAAAAAAACCCATGTGAGTCCAGTTCCTTGGTGACAGTGGGAAGGAAAAACTCCCATTTAAGAGGAAGAAACCTCCATCAGAACCAGGCTCAGGGAGGGGTGGACATCTGCTGTGACCAGTTGGGGGTATAACAACATTCAAGTTACACATTTTAAAATTGCTCTTTTTTCCGACTTACACACACACACACATATGGGTGCCTTGCAATTTGCTTTGTCTCACCAGCTGTTGGTGTAAACATAAATGTAAAATAATTCTTTAAAAATAAAAATCAAATCAGAAAGCACAGCACTCATTTTTGGGCTGTTCCTTGACTTGTTTCTGTTCCGTGTCCTGTGTACTTACTGTTTGTTTGTATATTTGTCTTTTTGGCTGCTGTTACAACCAAATTCCCCCTTGTGGGACAATTAAAGGATTATTCTATTCTATTCTTCAATTCTATTTTCATTGATTACCACGTGATTACAGTTCCTTTTCTCAAACCTAATAAAATAATAAGTGTGTGTAAGCATTACGTGTGCGAACCTCACTGGTGAACAAATTAAAACCTTCTCCATTTTGATCTGCAAGGTCTGAATTTTTTTTCTCAGTTTCCTCTTTGTTCTGTTTCTTCTCCTGGAGTTGAATAAAAAGTGAAAAGACTCATGAGAGCAGATTATACACTTGTTGTCATGGTCTTTGTCTTTTTGTTTGTTTATTATTGCTTTGATCTTAAATACTGTGTTATGTTTCCTCCCCAAAACCTATAAGGAAATCATATTTCAGTTCTGCTTATAAAATAAAAGATTTGATCAAAAGTTAGTCAGTTAATGCGTTATTAAGGTACAGGGAGGTTTTCATCTTTATTGGGGAAAGAATTCAAACATAAATTTTAAAAAATCTAATCTTTATCAAACTGCATTTCAAAGGACAACAAATACATTAAACTAATCTTGTTTTATATATTGCCTAATTACACTGGATTTCATTGTCACTAGCAGAGATGGGCAGTAACTATGGGCAGAAATCTGTGCCATCAGAAACTGAATTTGAATAAGTTAAATTTGAATTTGAATTGCTCAGATTGAATCTGAATTGTAACTTGAATAAATGCTTTTGAAAACTGAATTTGAATTAGTCTAATTTGAAATTGAATTTATGGTTTGAAAATGATCATCACTAAATTGAAATTGAATTTTATATTTTGAAAATGAATTGATTTGCTTTGAAACTGCATTTTATCCTTTAAAAATTCAGCTCTCGAATAATTTCAGTTTCACTTCTCACCATTCAGTTTCAGTTCTACAATTCAATTTCAGTTCCAAAATTCAGTTTTTTGGAACTTACATCCGGTTCCGGTTCAAGCGCAGATTAATAGAACTACGTTTTACTAGCGGACCGAAAGTGTTACTGACGGGAATCTACAGCGTCTTGAGCTGAATTAAGACTTCAGAAGTCATTCGTCATGTCGAATGACCAGCGGATAAACTCTCAGGTTGGTAATAAATGTATTACATGTATAAGAACAAGCGTCATGTTAACAAATGATAGCCGTAAGGTAACTTTTATGCTTATTGTAGCTGCTAGCTAAAAACGCTAATTTAGCGTAGTTTAACCTGAATTCTGTCATGGTCCTGGGCCATGTGGGCCCAGTATTCTTAGTTCTTTGTATTTTTGTATTTCGTTCCTTATTTTAGGCCATGTTTTCTGAGTTGCCCTCTTGTGTTGTTCCCTTAGTGTTTTCCATTCGTGGCTTTTGCCCCCTGTGTGCCCCTCTGTGTATCTGTGAGCCCTCGTCTCTCCTTATGTTTTATTCCATGTTTCCCCAGCCCACTATGCCCGTGCTCTCTCTCTCTCTCCTCCTGTTTGCACCTCTGTGTACTTCCTGTTTTACTTTGACAGTCTCCCGTCAGTGTTGTTTACTCCTGCCATGTCTTGTTATGTTTATCTGTGTCAGCTGTGTTCCCATGTGTGGCCACTTCCCCTGATCATCCCTCTTGTGTATTTAGTCTCTGTGTTTCATGTAGTCTGTGTCGCGTCGTCTGTGTTATCTCCCCTACCCCTTGTCATAGTTCCCCAGCCTCAACTAGTCCTAGTTTGTACCTTGTTTAGCCATAGTTTTCCCAGTCTATGTTCAGGTTTTCCCTCAGTTCCTTTGCTGCCTTGTTCCTTAAGTTTTCGGCCCTAAATAAAGGCTCGCCTTCTGTTAAGTCCGGTTTTGTGTCCTCACCTCTGTTTGCTCTTGGGTCCTCCACTCACTCCACACGGTCTGCCCCGGCGGTCCGTGACATTCAGCTTTGACAAACAAATATGATCGACTGTTTCTAGTAGAATTCCAAAGTTGTCATCTTGGACCCTCTCAGAGTACCCCCTCTGTATGCTTGCAGAGACCCCTACAGTAGGGAAACATGCAAAACGGTGTCCAAACCTTTGTGTTTTAGCTTTATTTATGTCTTACACAGCATCCCAACTCTTTAGCTAACTTAATAACTTTAGCTAAAGTGAATAGTTAGTCTAATTCATTAGTGCAGCATTACTGGATCACCTCTGTTTGAAGTGATATAATATGATATACAACTATCACTGAATATGGTATCACTGTGGGGCTGTATACTGTTGATCTAAAGTGGAATTACCCTGTGGAAACAGGAATTTTCCATTTTAGAGCATTTTGAATCGTTAGAAGATTAAGTCAAATATCGGCAATTTCAAAGGGCCATTACTATGAAAGGCAAAATCAGACTGACTTGATATTGATATGGTATCACTGTGAAAAAGACTGTGGTTGGAAAGTGTTGATATAAAGTTCAAATAGTATTTGGAAATACGACTTTTGCTTTTAAGAGCATTATTAAGTCATTGAAAGAGTAGTTCAAAAATGAAGATTCACAGGGCTTTTACTTTGAAATCCAAAATAAGATGGCCTTGATAGTGACAGGGCACAATTAGGGTACAAGGCTGTGTCATATAGATCTAACATTAGAGTTTGTAAGCCTAAATTATATGTTATTATGTTCTTAACATATCTGTTAATTCACTCGAAGTTGGCTTTTATTTTGAAATCCGGTTTCCACATCCATTCCCGTAATACTTTGAATACACAGGGAACGTAAAACAAACTGGAGGCTGGCTTGACTGCAAGTCTCGAATTGGAGGCTGGCTTGACACCAGTGATCTCTTCACATATCTTCCTCCAAGCTCGGTCCTTTTTATTCCTGTCTCGGTACAGAAAGCAGCTGGTGTCGTACAGCTCCGGGTTGTTTGCTACGGCATTGATTAGCCTTCCTCCATTGAAGTATGAAGGGCTTTGGCTGGATCTGCCCCTTTGACCTAGGTCACAGCCACGTCACCAGGCTCCTGATTGGTTGTCGCGGCGCGATTTGACGCTGGAGTTCAGATTTTTCCAACTCGAGCGGTAGACGCGAAACGCGCGTATGCACAAAATGCAACACAAAAACTCACGCGTGTGGTTTTATTCGCGAGTCAAACGCGCCAGACGTGCTACACTGACGCGCATTTCATGCGTTTTGGCGTTTTCGCGACGCAAATCTGCTTCCGAATTTTCGCGGGACCGGGTCATCGCGCTTTTCCATTGACTTTTGTTTTTGCTCACAGGTGGTTTTGAGTGTTTTCCTTATAAAATGCTGCTTTTACCATTTCTTCCCGCAGTAATATTCAGGAAGAAAACCAAACATTGCAGATATTTTTATCATAACTCTGGTTTTACGTGGCCTATCAACACAATTTAAAAACTGGTATAAAGTCCACACTTTTTCCATCAGTTGTTCCGTCTGTCCTGCTCACATCTCCAATGGTTGTACACGTTGTCATTAACGTGGCTTCACTCCACATCAGCCACGCCGCTTTGCTAGCTAAAACACCGGTGTCGGCACATAAGGACGCTGTCATAGCCTGTCAACGACGTTGATTAGCTGCGTATATACGAATGTGAATCGCATTATTGGCTGGACTATGGGATAAGGTGGCATCGTTCTAATCCCATACTGGAGCAGCCAGTCACTTACTGACTAACACTGCAAAACAGAATTGTTAAATTTTTAATTTCAATTCAGGTTAATTTTTTTTGTGTGCGCAACACAGATTTTCTGTGCACAGAGACCGTGCCAGCAGTGTGCAATTGCGCACGCGCGCAGCTTAGAGTGAACCTGCAGAGGGTCAGGCAAGTCCTGAGGAGTCAGCTGAATGGTAAGAACAAGATCTGGGCCATCAACACGTACGTCCTGCCCGTGATCAGGTACCCTGCTGGGGTAATAGGCTGGCCAAAGGAGGAGATAGAAGCCACTGGACATGAATATGCTCAGATTTATGGAAAAAAAAAATTCAAAGTTCTTGTTAATCAAAGTATAATGCTGGAAAAATATTAATTTATCAGGTTAACACTCATTGTTGAATCTGGTTAGATCAGGTATACAGTGTGTCAAATGCTGAACTTTGAGCCTGTTATAAAATAATAGAGCTGAAACCATATCTGTCTTTATGGTGTTCAAAAAGGGGAAACATTCACATGTGATGTGTTATCTCAGCTATCATACTCAAGGTGGCAGCACAGGACTGATTTGTTACACACTGATTCTCAGGATTGTTTTATATCATCTGTGTGAAATGCACTTCACACACATACACACACACACAGTTCTTTATCGCCAGATGCCACGTTTATTTTTAGTTTTCATTTGTTGTGACAGTCTGACAGCTCCGGTCTCAGCTGATTCACAGCTTCCCCTCTGCTTAAATAATATTACGTACTGGCAATTATAACTTAAACAATTGTTTGTATATCAGATTTCAAACAAAGTATATGCAGCAGAAATATGTCTCTGTCCTGAGACCTAGTGGAGCTCAAAGACAGAGATCTAAAAATTATTTTTATTCATTTGTTTGACATAAAATAATTCATCAACTTCTTCAGGTATCAGTGGTTCAGTGGCAGGAGTATGCAGATGGGAGTTGAACAGCTGAGCCTGAAGAAGAGGTTTGATCTGTTTGACCTGGCAGCAGGTCGGCAGATCAGTGATTTCGTAGACTTACAGTATACGTACAAAGGGTCTGCCTGCACCAATTACATGTTTGCTAAAATAACACAAACACATTCTTTTCTGTTAGAAGTGAAGTGAACTATCTAATACTAGCAAAGTCAAGCAGTTTCTTTCATGTGGACCTCACTACGAGTTTCATTTCCACCCGTCTCCCTTTCTTTTTAAACTTAGGCTCCACTTTTAACAGAAGCATCCTACCATCTTACTGCTCAGCATCAGCTAGCAGCACCTGGACCAAACCAAATCATGACCTGGGCATGTTGTACCTGTGGTCGGAGGAGGTTGAGGAAGAGCCGCTCTAGAGTCTTCATAAGATGTGACGTCAGTGCCACTGGTCGGAAGTAAGTAAGTGTCTAGTCTCAGGTTTCTGTATGAGTTTATATGACTAGTAGATTATTGTGAAGGCAAAATAACAAGGATTTATTTACTTTTTCTTTGTTTATCCAGTGATGGTTGAATTTATTCTGCTCGGAACACAATTTCAAAAAAGCTGTACGTGGGATCAGGTTGAGTTTGTTTATTTTATTATGTATTAATTCATTTAGAAATAATTCATTCCTATTGTATAAACAACTTAAAAATTTTCTGTGTGTACCTACAATATCATTTAGGAGCCTCAATTTTTACTTTTTTCATTAAGACATCTCATTATTATTTTAAGGTAAAGTGATTTGTTAATGTTGGATTACTAAATAATACAAAACAGCATTTTAGTTTTTTTAAAAAAGAAGCATTTACACAGTTTCAGTTTTAACAGTCGGCTGTGTAACTAATATATTCTTAATTTCAGATGTCGCTGTCCCTCGTGTTACTCCAAACAGACTGCAGCACTTTGAATATGAATCTGTGTCTTTGCATTGTGATGGCTCCACTCAGCTGAGAGGGTTTAGGCATAATGAAGCGTTTAGTCCAGCTCGTGTAACAAAGAAGACATCATCAGGGTCCTCCTGTGTGTTTGATAAAGTCTATCAAGGAGACAGTGGAGAGTACTGGTGTGAGGCTAAAGGAGGAGAGCGAAGTGATACTATCAACATCATAGTCACAGGTATGAGTATCACAGCTGGTTTATACTGCAAATCAATTTTTTTTTCATTCATTCATTGATTTGTATATTTATAACTTATTTATTTGTGAAAAGAAATATAGATTTGCACTCGCTTTCATCCCATTGGTAGTTACGAATACCTTCTACCGATTAAGTGTTTTATACTATTATCCTATATGTTCTTGTGCCATGTATTGCTGTCTATATTAGCAGTAGTTTATTGTATCTCTTTATCACACTTAAATTTTCCATAATCTTTTCAGATTATTACAAGGAGTGCACATAAGAGAAATGTTTCTTTCAAATTTATTATTATCATGTTTTATAAATATTTAGGTGGTTCTGTGATCCTGGACAGTCCGGCTCTTGCTGTGCTTGAAGGCAGCAGTGTCACTCTTCTCTGCAGAAA
>NW_024583154.1:127456-128566 GCF_018398535.1 Haplochromis burtoni | reverse complement strand
CTCACATCCCCACGGTCTGCCAGCCAGACCGTGACACCACCAACTTTGCATTTTTCTACAAAGATGATGTCATCTTGGGGAAAAAAAGCTGTAGAAAAGATAAACATTTACAATTTTTCCAAGCTGAATGAAGGTCTCTACAAGTGCAGCATCCCTGATGTTGGAGAGTCACCGGAAAGCTGGCTGGCTATGAAAGGTGAGTCATAATAACATAACATTTCAGTTAGAACAGATAAACCTCGTTATTAGGCATTAAGAAAAATAATGTAAATGTATAGACACATAATCAGATCTAGTAATTTGACACTTGGAAGAAAAGTTCAGTTTGTTTGTTTTTTCACTACAAAAAATAAATAAATTAGGAATTATAAGAAGATTGAGCAAATGCTTTATATTCATTGGAACAAATGTTCTCTAAAAATGCTTATTTCTTTCTGTTAATTTATTACAATATGTATAATTTATAAATACAAAAACATTCTGTGTCTAGTGTTACCTGCATTGCCTCATGAAGACACTCGCCTTCATGGTTCTGACTACAAATATGTCATCGCCCTGCTTTGGACTGCCATCATCATTTTGATCATGATACTGGTGACTCTGCTGGTTCGATTTCTTCAAACGGGGAAAGGCAGAGGTAAAAATGACTGCTACCTCTAATAAACTGTAGGCAAAAGACTCTCAAAGAAACACAAAGTATGAAACACGTAGTAATCTAGTGTCTAGATTACTGCAATAGATTATTTATTTTTAATTCACTGCTATATTGGCTTACAACTTTAATCGAAGGGTGTTGTAACTCCATTTCCTGTAAATTAGTGTTTTGACTTTTTAATGAAATCTTACATGCCCATATGTTTAAGGAAATTATTGATGAGGGACGATCGACCATCCACTAAACAGAAAATGGTTGTATTAATGACTTTCAGTCTTCTTTAATATCTGACTTTGTATCATGTTAAAAAGCTAAACTTTAATTAATTTTCTTTTCTTGTGTCTTCTTTCATTTCAGGATTTCTGCTTTTCTGTTTATCACCTTTACAAAGGAGAACAACGGAAGCCAATCCAGCAGGTGAACATGTGTTTTTCTTCTTTTTTTTTTATTTCAAA
>NW_024583154.1:125009-126836 GCF_018398535.1 Haplochromis burtoni | reverse complement strand
CATCGGAGATCTCTGTCCAGAAGAGCGCAGTCCTGGGAACAGCTAAGATACTGCGCAGGACCCTCAAGCTCCCAGGCCTCTGGTAGAGGACCCGAGCTTGAAGGATAAGCCGCCCGCAGGGGCGTGCTGGGTGTTTTGTTTTTTTTATATATATATAGCACAGGGGTGGCCAACTCCAGGCCTTGAGAGCCGGTGTCCTGCAGCTTTTGGATGTGTTCTTGATCCATGACAGCTGATTTAAATTAAACACTGACCCTTGAGGCCTGGAGTTGGCCACCCCTGCTTTAATCCATCTTCTTTTTCTGTTCATGTCAGGATTTCTGGTTTTCTGTTCATCGCTTTTACAAAGGATACTAACAAGCACATCACACTCTGCTGAAGCCAGTACAGCAGGTCAGTAGTTTAGAGCAAAATAGTGTCATTGTGTCAACTGATTTTTGTTTTTAAATTGCTAGAAAGATGTAGTTCTTTGTATTTTGTTGTATATGATGTTTGCATAAATGTTTTTTTTTAATCTCATTGTGACAAACATAAAATGTGTATGTACTGGAATACTTTTAATATTTATAAGAGGTTGACACTTGAGAATCACAAGAGTTAAATTTGGCAGTTGAAGTGTGACATTTGTGATACGCTGTATACACGCAGGATATTTTTACCTCCCCTCTATGTGTTATATGCAGGGTTTTGTTTTCCATCCATCTGGTGTTTGTGTTAATGTGAACCTGCCTTGGGTCAAACCACAGCATAAATCCACAGATAGAAAATGCATAAAAGTTCAGCCTGTAATATCAGTATTTATAACTGGTTGTGTTATATACAGCTTTTTTTTTTTTCTTCAGATGATTCAGATGAACTTGTGTACTCCACTTTAACCGTTCGTGGGGTACAACAAAGTTGCCAGCCAGGTTAGTATCTTGATTTTATTACATTTTAGATCTTTTCAAAATGATGCCAGTACATTTAAATCATTGTCATCTTTAAAGTCACTGTATGAATACGACTTTAATTTCAACCTCTTACTGAAGATGTTAAACTGAAATGTCAGTCCAATTATTTTTTATGGGAATCTTCTCAGATTATTGTATCATTTCTCCATTAAAGTAAAACATGTGATCTTCTTGTTTTTAGCAGAATCAGACTTGTTGAGCTCCACAGTGACTTCCAGAGGTGAAGGCCCAGGGCTCCCAGTGAAGGAAGATATTTATTCCTCTATCCGGATTGTAAGACTACTGGTCTTTGGCCTTCAGCAGCCATTCCTACTTATTGTAAACAGCTGTTATAGTATAACGTCCCTGTATATCAATGCCAGTGGTTAGTTGCCATCACACAATATTAACACATCCGTGCAGGCAAATGTGCTGTCCTTCTAACTCTATCATGTGCATCAATGTGAACATTTTTTTAAAGACAGCAGACCTGAGGGTTCATTTCAAAATACATGACTTTGTCATTTATATTCTTGAGTTAAAGGTATAAATATGACAATATTTCTTTTTTTCTTTCCAAATGTCTTTATTTACTTATTTGAGCAGTCGAAATTACTGTCACGAGTTAAATGAAAGAAGCCTAAATCACCAAAGCTGACAAGTTAGAATTGAGCCAAGTTTGGATTTTTTTTTTTTTAAGAAATGTAAAATAGTAATAACAAGAGCATAGTGCACAACTCCCCCTGAAGCTAGTGTAGTTTTACTTGTATTGTGACTGTTGTAATATTAATTTTACAATGTATGTTGAAGAGATATTACTGCCCTCTGTTGGTGTGTCTGTGCATTACAAGCAATAAAAGGTGTTCGTTAAAAACATCAGGTTATGGGCCCAGAGGTC
>NW_024583154.1:92821-103317 GCF_018398535.1 Haplochromis burtoni | reverse complement strand
TAGTGTCAAATGCCTTTGTCAAGTCTATGAATAACCCAGCCACATATGGCTTTTTGTCTATGGAATTTGTGATGTATTCTATTGAATCTAATAGTGCCAATGATGTTGATCTGCTTGATCTGAATCCGTACTGACTCTCGGTGAGTAGTTCATGTTTATCTATAAATTTTTCCAGTCAGTTTTTAAACAGTTTTTCAAGAACTTTTGAGAATTGAGGTAGTAAAGAGACAGGCCTGTAGTTTGTGAAATGGTGTTTGTTTCCAGATTTGTATATTTATGTATATATATTTGTATAACTTTTGCTATTTTCATTCTGTCTGGAAATCGACCAGTTTGAAATGATAAATTACAGATGTATGTAAATGGTTTTATAATAGCTTCAATGACTCTTTTAACCACTATCATATCGATATCATTACAATCCAAAGATTTCTGATTTTTACATTTTTTGACAATTTCAAAAACTTCATTTTCATCAACGGCTGTGAGAAACATAGAATATGGATTTTTGTCAATCAGTGTATCCGGTTTTTCCTGTGCTTTCCCAGTCATATGCCTGGTGGGACTGTCGATCAAGGACGTTGAAGACATCTACCTTTTCGGAACCATGATAACAGGGTTCTTGATGATTGGAGCTGACTTTGCCCTGGCTTATCGAAGATTAAAGAAAGTGGAATCAGCTGTTCAAAACCCCACAAGGCTGCCCGCTGTGAATGAAATGATGGGACAAGTCGTGACTTCTCGAAATGGGCTCATTGAACGGAGCACGGATAAGATCTTGGAGAAGCTCACGGTCTCCAACGGGAGATTGAGAGACCAGTGATCAACTGTAGAATTGACATGCAGTTGTTCACACTAAAGGAAAACCACCATTATTTCATGCGGCTACCATATCGGCGCCAGCTGAGGTTTCAAGGCTGGAGCTGAACACAAACAAATTCTCTCCCTGATAACAGACTCTGTTTGGATTGTTCCTTCCTATCCAACAAACCCCCATCCTGGATTCCAAACGCCTTCGAATGCTTATCTCCAAGGCTGAGGTCAGACAGCAGATCTAAGTCCCAGCGCTGGATTAATAGCACTTGGCAGGATGGCTGTGTCTACATCGGCTCACCTCTCACCCACTTACCCACCCCAGTTGCTTGTCATGTGGTTTATGGTGTTGTGATGTGGATATGTTTGTGCTCTCCGTGCAGAGAAGTCTTTTTTGTTTTCTGTTCTCATGCTGACCTCCCATAAGGAGCCCAGTATAGAGTAGAGATCTCTTTTTTTCCCTCCT
Source organism: Haplochromis burtoni (assembly GCF_018398535.1). Lineage (NCBI taxonomy): Eukaryota > Metazoa > Chordata > Actinopteri > Cichliformes > Cichlidae > Haplochromis > Haplochromis burtoni. Next base: position 102,038 of record NW_024583154.1, on the reverse strand, counting down.
CCACTTGCCCATTGTACTGTACATTTCAGTGTTTTTCCAAATTACTACCTGTCCTCCAACGTCATGTCTTTGCTATGTATGTATGGTCAGGGGGGGGTCCAATTTCACTGCAGGTGTAAACTTTGCATGTGACAAATAAAAGGCTTGATTGATTGATTTACTGTCACAGGTACAAATTCAGTCATTTTAATTAAGACATTAATAGCTAGAATTAATCATAATTAATCATAATTGAGTATCGAATAATACCTTAGTATAACTAAGTGAAGCTAATCAGTTTTCCATTCTGTCATTTAAAGTTAAACCTTGTTTGTTTTACAGCAGATGTATTTTTATCGTTGCAGCACTTCACAGAGAGACCTGCTCATCTTCTTGTTCTGTCGTCCACGCATTCCTAATGCTGAGGACTATTTTCACCATTGTGATGGTGGTTCTGCTGCTGTTGTTAGTGGGATTACTTCACTTTGGAAAACTCAGTGTTACACAGAAATAAATGGTATTTGCAGATAAAGACTAATTCATGACTGATGGAGAATGTTCTGGAAGTTTTAACATTTAGAGAATGAAACAGTGCAGAAAACTGGACAATCATAAGAGCTACACTATGACAGGTGAGTGCAAATATTGTAAAAATACTTTGACTTCATTTTTCTTTACTGCAACCTTTTTCTCCTGCAGTATTCAGCTGATTGCTGTTAAACTTGTCATGCACAGAAGAGTTTAAAACCACAGGCCTGCTGAGCATTTTTAAAGACCTCTCAGTATCTCAGTTTACTCAGCGTGTGGTGATTTTAGATGCTGCAGACACTCGAGTAATTTTAGCTTCTTAGATACAAACCGCTCGAGAAAATGTTTGTGTCTTTGTTCACAGCAGAGTTAAAACACTTCAGTGTGATCATTTCAATGTCAGCTTGTGGCTTCAGAATTCTATATAAACCTTGTTGCTGTAAACATGTCAGCAAATCCTCTGCAGCTAAATAGTGAGCATGGCAAGAATAATAACTTATATATATATTAACATATTTTAAAATGAATGTACCCAACAGAAGGGGCGTGGATGTCAGTTACTGCATTTTATTCGTTCATCTTCAGATTTGTTAACTGTTTTTAAAAAATTGACAAAAAATATAAAGACAATCCCAGTGTCATGCACTCGGGTGTTGGAGATTTGGGCCTGGCTATTGTTCCCTGCTGAAGAGCGGCCCGACACCCAGTGAAAATATAATGTATGAGAAAAGAAAGAAGCAAAAAATATGTTTATATACAGCACAGGAAAAATGAGAAAAATGTTTGGGAACTTTATTTATTTTAGTAATAAATAAAAGAAATTTAGTGTTAAAAGATCAAGATTGAAGTAAGAAATGGAAAGAAACAATCAACATTAAAACTCAGACTTATATAAAAATGTTTTTGCATCACAATAACACAGATACACCAACATTACAGTTCTATTTGTCGGACACAGAAAAATGAACACAATATTAAACACACAGACACACAAATGTTCCTAGAATAGTGCTTTAGCTCAGGAGTTGTTACCTGATCAATTATTTATTAATCAGTTGGTTTATTAACTTAAAATGAGTTTAAAATCTTTCAAAAAGTAAAATTAAGTTAAAAATTTGCAGTGCATTTTTAACATATTTTTAGTTGATAAGGTTTATTAGTTTTTCTGTACAACTGAACAAAGACTGAACAACTTTAGTATTTGGGAATTTTAGATGGATGATAAGAGCTTTTGCTTACTTCACTTAAAGTGTTACAAGTTGAACAACTGATTATTTAAACATGAATCAGTGACAGTGACTAATACCAAGTTTCTCCATGATGAAGCTCTTTGACCTCAAGCACTCCTCAGTTACATGTTGAGCAACTTCTGGATTAGTTTTGATTGGATCATTTCCCAAAGCTAAAGTTAAATCGGCTGCTGCGGGAAACCTGTTGGCAGAGATCAGTTAGTGTTCTTCTTTTGTGTAAACACAATTCATCACATCTGTAAAAACTACAGTCAGTAAACTTGGAAGACAGTTTTAAAGTGTTTGTTCCAACACCCTCAGCTGCCCTGTAATATTAGTTTGGTTTCTATAGAGCAAAGTATAAAGTTCAGTGATTATGAGAGTAAAGGTTTATTTTAGGACTTCATCATATTCATGCTGTTAGAATGATGAGAAAATAAAAGAAATAAAGTAACAGAGACTGGCTGCTCAGAAGTTTATTCTGACAAAAAAAAAAAAAAAAGAACCAAGCCTGTGTGAACCTCGAGGCACTTTTTAAAACAGAAAATTGATAAATCCCAGAGAGTATGAGGAAGTAACAACAGTAAGTATGGAGATAAGAAACAAACCAAACAGAGCAGAATTCTTAAAATAATGTCCAACCATCCTTCTTCTGATTATCTGGGGCCGCAGGGTAAACAATGATTTAAAAATCTAAGTAGATGGCTAAGTTGCTATGGCTAAAGAAAAGAAATTAAAGGATGTAGGAAAGAAAATTAATCTTTAGCAAAAAAAACAAAGAACATCTAAGATGAGTGTAAGATGATGAATGTAAGGATTCCCAATCATGCTTCAGTAAGAAATGTACCCATAGTGATACACATGTCGGAACCTGTTATATACAACATGTAGAAAAGAGAGATAATAGCAGGTGATTGATTTGACAAAGATTTACCTCAGTTTTCTCCTCCTAGAGCAGCCTTGCCAACTGAAAGACAGAAGAGAGATAAAAACAAAGCTCACAGCTATGAAAAGGAAGTGAAAGATGTTTTTGGAGGAAAAAAGTCATTTTTGTAAAGAAATTCCAGATTTGCACTATATTCACCACAATTCACTAAAGCTCCAGTCACAGCTTCACTTATACTTAAATATAACTGGCCTGATGTAAAAAAACAAAAACTCCAGAGAAACATTTAAATTTCCATTTAACTCCTGTTAGTCAGGCGAACCTCCAGTGCACCTGACTAACAGCTTAAAGTGCTTTGCAAACCTTAAAGCTAACAGGTGGATTTTCCTGTTTTATAACTGAAGAACCACTGACTGCTTCAGAGACAGACAGTGAAAGTGGACAGTAGATCCTTGTTTTTCTTAACATAAATCTCATTGCTGCCGCTACGGGCAGTACAAAAGTGCCCCCTTAATCTGATTATTAGTTAGGTTCTTTCACTAGTTAACTAACACAAATTAATGTCTATTAGCACCAACCAACCAAACAAACCGGTAATATTGTAATATTGTACTCGTACTCGTACAAGATGGATCTACACATGGTCTAACACAGCGGTCACCAACCCCCGGGCCTTGGACCGGTACTGGGAGAGAGTTGAGGCTCAGGTGTGAAATGTATGGTTTTCAGAGTTTTTATCAGTTTTCAGCGTTATTTTGTTATCGTTTTGATCGTTAACTCGGTTTTCCTGGGTCTTTTCACGTGTGTTATGAATAAATCTTCTTTTTTTCGGTACCGGTACTAGTTTTATTTTGTTGTATTTATCCGCGACACCTGTTACGCCCCCAGTCTAGGCGGGTAGGGACGCACATAAGGTTGGAGGAGAGAGAGACAAATCCCTGCCCTGGTTCCCAAGCCAAACATCCAAACCAGTTGTGAATAAAAAGGTGTTTTTATTTAAGGAAAAGAAGCATAGCTCCAGGGTGAGCCCAGGCCAAAATAATAAACAAAACCAACTAAGTCCCACCAGAGAAAACTAACTAAACCCTAGGAAAGAAAAACAGAACAAACAAATGACAGAGCTATCCCTCGCTCCCTACCCGGAAAACAGGAGAAAACGATTCCAAAAGAAAAGGCAGCTCACCCCTTCCGCTTCAACCCAAGAGTGCCTAAGCGCTCAACTAATTCACTAGGAGCGGCTTTCACAATTTCACACTCTCACAAATACACAAGATAAGCACGGGCTGGGAACACCAGGGTCAGGGCCGCGACGGCTGTCCGGCTACTCGCTCGTTCCACTCTCTCTCTCCCCCCCCTCGGAGCTGTCAGAGCGGCCTTTTGAAAGTAGTCAACCGCTCCATGGTCCAATCAGTCGCTCACGACTCCTCATTAGGGGAGGGACCTGGAAAAGTCTTAAGCACAGTACAGAAAACACAGACAGAAAACAGCCCACACATGGCCACAGCCGTAACAACACCTTAAAGGCCGGTCCGTGAAAATATTGTCGGGCATAAACCGGTCCGTGGCGCAAAAAAGGTTGGAGGCCGCTGGTCTAACAAACTATAAGTGAGAACACCTATTTCTTAACTCCAGCATCGCAAACGGAGTTAAATCTGCTTAAACACTGTCTGCAGGTTTTGAGAGGATGGCTCCAAAGTTTAATATTTCATGTCTACATTAAAGTCAGAGTTGTCTGTGTCACAGAAGTTTCTCTCTTTTTACCTGGTTAATCACTGTGGTAACCTGTGCTGATCACATAAACAGCAGCAGGTTATGATCTGAGATTTGGTTTGAAATCAGCTGCAAACCTCTGATTGTTTAATTTACAGTATCTTGTAAGTTTCCTTACAATCTCTTCTTGCCAAAAACATTTTAAATGTGTGAGCTGTTAAACCGTACCTTACTAAAACTACTGAATGATCAGTGTGCATCCATTAATTGTGCAAAAAACCGTATAAATACTGCTGAGTCTCTTTTACACTGCAGCAATTAGAAGTCACACAGCAAGAATATCTGTTCAGTCAAATTAAATTCACTTTGATGTGTGAGCAACGTCTCCTCTATCAGACTGTGGGGCAGTGACGTTTATTTTTTAAATGGATCCAGTTTAAAGATTCATAAACCTAATGTGCAGTCGTCACCTTAGACAAAAACACTGAGAGTGCGCTCAGAGATAAAACGATGAACTGCAATTAAAATGTTTATTTTCTGTATGCTAAATATCCAAGTTAATGACTTTCAGCATTTGTCTTTTTTTGAAACATTTTTGCATTTTTATGTTTAGAAGAAAATTCAGCAGGATTATAACAGAGAGATGAAATCCCTGATTTCTGGACTTTAGTTTTTTCAGGGTTTCTCCTGCTAGAGCTGATTGTTTAAGTATGAATAGTTTTTCTCCAACAGCAGGTGAGAGGACACATGACTGGAGACGTGCTCTTTTATAAGGCATGATATAACAATACATTCACAAACTTCACTAAAGAAAAAAAATCTGTTCAAAATAAATTAAAACATGTGTTATGTAAATATAAAGTGATTGATGATGAAGTTTGAAAACAGTGAGAACAAACTTGAGCTTCACTAACAGTTATTTGGTGTCTGAGGTTTGTTCTCATGTGTGATTGTAACCTGAACACATAGAAAACAGATAATAGCAGGAGACAAAGATTTACCTCATTGAGATTTTTCTCAGTTTTCTTCTTCTTCTCCTCGAGCTGCTTTACCAACTAAAGGACAGAAGAGAGATGAAGAAAAAGATCACAGCTATGAACTGAAATATGTTTTTGTGCTGGAAAATTAATGTTTGTGAAGAAATTCCAAATTTGTATTGTATACAAAGAGATAAAAGAGAGACGACAGCAGCTAAACGCTTTGGGTGAAAAGATTTACCTCTTTGAGTTTTCTGTCAGTTTCATCATTCCTCCTCTTCTCAGCCCAGAGCATCTTTTCCAAATAGCAGAGAGAAATGAAAACATCAGTATATTTTAATGGAAATATTCTTCTAATCACTTTTGGAATATTCTAATTTATTTAGATTAGTTTATTTCTTAATGTAGTAAAACAGCTGTCATTCTTAAATAGATCACCAGTCAAAGGTTTTAGAACACATGTTATTTTTAAATGTTTAACTGACATTTAATGAGCTCCTTGATTATTATTAACACATGCTCTTTTTTGTCTGTTTTAGTTAGTTAGTTAGTTGGTTAGTTTTTGATGGATGGATATTTATGGGTTTGTTAGTTGGTTTATGCTGGAATGTAAAATCATCTGCTTTGGTAAATACAAATTCCTTATTTACAAAAATAATAATCCAAAAAAGTTTAAATTCTAAAATTTTCTTTACATTACAGTAATAAACAAAGTTGAATAAACAAATTCAGGAAGCTGATGAAGGAAAGATGAACCTTATCAACTTTAACTGGTCCCTCAAATCCTACATTTTCCTCTCAGCATCTCGTCTTCTCTTTGTCCTGATGAAGCTGATGCTAATTATAGAATCATTTTTCTCTGACTGCACATTAAAAGACATGGAAAAAAATCTCATGCGTTGACATTTTGTGAGCGCTTTCTGTCATTTTTCAGGCCTGCTTATAGAAAAATATGACTAAAACAACTCATGTATTTGAATTTTAACAAAAGTTATTTAATTAAAAACCTATCTATCAATTTCCTTACACGGATCCAATTTACATAAATCAATTCATCAATCAATAACTAAAATTATTGGGGCTAACACTATTGTGCTATGGAGTATTTTTTAACTTGTGTTTCTTGTTTCTCAATAAAAAGTCAAAAATTAGCAGGTTGGTCACATCAAACAAATCATATCAGCATCTTAATTTCATAAAATCCATGTTTATGTGTCTTCTGAGCAACACTTTCAGACTGAGTCTTCACTATTGGGGTTGGCACAACTCCGCTCTGTGTACTTTGAGTTCAGTTTATGAACTTGAACCACAACAAATAATGGTCCCATTTACTTTGACATCTGATAGCACACTTCTTATTACTGTCAACATTTAAAGAATAATTATGAATTTCAATATAACCACAACTTTTATAAGGATACTGTAGCATCTCTTACATGAAATGAACATCTGCAATAGTCTTACTCTTGTGTTTATCTTTTCACACACAGTTAATCCAATCAAACGTAACAATAAAAGAATAAAAATAAACTTCCTCTTGTTTCTACTCGTTTCTGTCAACCTATGTCAGCAGCACCATCACACAAAGCAAAGAAATCATGCATGTAAGTGAAACAGCAGTGCTTTTTGTCTGAATGAAAAGCTGGAACAGAGCTGATCCTTTACATCAGACATCAGGCAGAACAGGGACCAGATCTGGACCCAGTGTTGAGATTTCTCTGTAAAGTTGAGACTGTTCAGTCAGGATTTAAACCGAAAAGGAACAATTCAAGCGTTTTATCTCTTTAATGAATTTTTCTGAAGTTAAGCACTTAATCTAAATGTGGGCAGTTTTCATATTTGAATGGTGAGAATTTCAGCAGGCACACATACATATCTGTTCAGTTTTATGTTGTGTCACCAAAAACTGTTTTTGAATTATGTGTTAAAAGGTTTTGAAATGAACAATCATATGAAAACATCTGGGAACATCTCTCCCTGCATAAATATTCACTCTTCATTCAACAAAAAGATAACAGTGGCATGTATTTCATTTCCTCCTTATTTCCTACATCTGAGTGCTGGAGTGTTTCACAAACATCTATTGTTACTGAAGCAGTATTTAGACATACAGAATGGAGTCAGCTGTAAAAGCTGGCTGTGCAACAATTTGAGTATCGTTGTATTTTTACTGATTGTTCAATACTGATTACTTGCAACACTAAATCAGTTGGATTAGCTTGTTAATCCTTGAACTTCATAGGCAAGCATGTCCAATCATAAGAAAATGTATCTAAGGTGGAAACTTTAAAGTTGTGCTTCTCTTTGACACTAAACAGTGACAGCATTGTCACTCAAGTAATTCTCAAAAGATCTGAAAACAAAGATTGTCAGTACTGTGGTTCAGGGGGAGGCTGCAAAAACGTATCTCAGAGGTTTAAACTCAGTTTCATCTATAAGGACAGTAATCAGGAAATAGAAGAGCACAGGCACAGCTGTGGCTGAACTCAGGTCAGGCCAAGAAAATTAGAGGAGCTGCAAATGCAGCGCACTGTCAGAATGAATCACCTCCAAAACCCTGCAGAGCATCTTGCTGAAGATGTGTATTTGTACATATGTATGGGAGGCTAATGAAAAGAAGGCCTTTCTGCACTCACACCACAAACAGAATCGCTTGTTGTATAAAAGCTCATTTAGATGAGAAGGATTAACACTGTGTGTGGAAGAATAACATCACATTCCCCTGACTTGGAGGTCATTGAAATTTTGTGGGATGATTTGAATCAGGCTGTTGATGCTTTTCTGCTTTTCTCATTGTATGGAAGAAGGATCAAACATGCCTCCATCTAGGATCCAGACACTCATCAAAGGCTATCCGAGGTGTCTTGAGTTATATTTGCAAATGAAGCTCAATTAAGTGTTGATGTAATATCTCTGTTGGGGCTCCTTAATTTATGCACCGTCTGACTTTGTTATAATTGTTGAAATTTTGTTGTTGTAATTGTTGGGATTTTTTTATGACACATATTATCTGTAAATTAATAAACTGTCACTGTTGAAACGATACAGTTTCCATAATGACAGATCAGCCAACGATAAACCAAAATCCAAAAACTGAACTTTATCTATGACTGTGTGTTTACACTAAATAATGAGACATTATGATCATCTGGATCTTTGCATCAAGACGTTTTCTCTAACTGGACTCAATAATAATAATAAATCAGTGTGTGGTGGGATAATGTTTATTTATATTGTGCAGTTTGATGTAAATACTGACACTAACTGTATATGTTCTGAATGACAATAATGTGGCTATTCTGTTCTATTCTGTTCTATTCTGTTCTATTCTGTTCTATTCTGTATTACCAAAGAGAGCCGAGTCAGCAAATTCTCATTGAGTATAAAGGAAACACAAACCTCCCAATTTTTGGACTCCAGCTGCTTCTTCAGATTCTCTGCTGTTTCTTTCGCCTCCTGGAGCTGATCGATGATTTTACTATCTGTCTCACCCTGAAATGTTACATGAAGAAAGAGCAGAAGAAAGAAATGTTCATGTTTAAGACATAATATTAATAACACAATAAGAGTTCAATTAAAGCTGAAAATAAAGTCTGTATTATGTAAATATAAGCTGGATAATATAAATTAATATTTGTAATTAACACTAAGGAAATATCTTAGTTTCAATGTAGAGTCTCTAAAACTAAAACTTACTTTTACTTCCATTACTAATAATAGATATAGAAGAATAAACATGATATAAAAATTATATAATTCCCATAACACACAGCCCATTGTTCATCAGTTCTGCTGATTTTTTAATTAATTATATAAATCTACGGTTTATAAGGTTTGGAAACCTGTAGTCAGCTGAGACTGAAGAAGTTACTTGGATGAGTGACAAAACGTTTCTCCCACTGAAAACG
>NW_024583154.1:85963-91449 GCF_018398535.1 Haplochromis burtoni | reverse complement strand
AAACCCTCAGAACCTACGGCTGATAGGTCGGGCATCCACATCAGCCGCTGAGCCACTGGTCCCACTAAGTCTCGTTACTGGTTGATCGCTAGCAAAGAAAACTTAAAGGTTTTGTTAAAAATAAATTCTTAAGGACTTCTTCACTAATCAGGAACTGGATCAAAGCTTGTGAGAGCCGGTGAGTCCAGCTGTTTTACTGAACTTTTACCTTCAGACTGTGAATATCTTAACATGCTGACGATGAGTAGGTGTGGTGGTGGAGTGGCTGCTGTTTCTAGGATGAAGCTCACCTGCAAATAACTCTTAAGTGACTCTTAATAAAGTTTTGAACTTCTGGTGTTGCAGCTGTATACACACCTTCAAAATATCACAAGGATTTTATTCTACACTTTTCAAGCTTTTTAGCTGCTATCGTGCCAACAATAATTGGAACAATTTTCTATTACTTAAAAAAAAAAAATCAATAAGATAAAAAACTGCACGAAAACTGCAGTTCTGACATGTTAAGGATTTTTAACAGCGGTCTTAGTTCAGGTGTTGTGCCAGCCTGTTTTAAACAAGCTGTTGTAAAGCCTGTACTTAAAAAAATAATCTCCATTCATCTGTCCTCGCAAATTTCAGGCCTATTTCAAAGCTTCCTTTCCTATGAAGAATTAGGGAAAGATTGTATTTGTCAGCTGCAATCTTTTGTAAATGGACGATGTGCTCTTGAGAGGTTTCTGTCTGGTTTAAATTTTAAAAAGTTCTTAATGATCTTTTATTAACCACTGACTCAGGAGACTCAGCTCTGTTTTTGCTTTTGGATCTGACCGCTGCCTTTGATACTGTTGACCACAGCATCTCGATCTCATGATTGGAGCATTGCAGCATCAAGGTCGTTCCATCAGAGTGGTTCAGGTCTTACCTGTCTGACAGGACTTCCTCTGTGAGCTTTGGAGATTGTATCTCTTCCTCAGCTCCCCTTACTTGTGGTGTTCCCCAGGCATCTACACTAAGGCCAATTTTATTATCTATTAATATGCTGCTTCCAGGTCTATTTTTTGGAAAATATAATATTGTTTCCATTCATATCTCGATGACAATCAGATCTTTCTTCAACTGAACTGAAGCTGCTCTGCCTCACTTCAGTTTCTCTGTGAAGTTAAAGCCTGGATGGCCTTTAACTTCCTGAATTTTGATGAAAACAAAACTGAAATCATAATTTTTGGACTATGTGGCAATCCCAGAAACTTTCATTTGAACCTGCACAGTTTTTAGCCTTTTATTAAATCACATGCCAAAAGTTTTGGGGTTGTATTTGACAGTAATTTCACCTTTGAAAACAGATCAGCTCAGTTGTACGGCAGCCTTTTTTCAAGCCAGATAAACTATCTTTTAAAAACTTTGAAAGGACGATCCATGCTTTTGTTACATCCCAGCTGGACTACTGTAACTCCTTAAATGTTTGAGTTAACCAGACCTGCCATGCAAGACTGCAGTTGGTCCAGATGCTGCAGCTCGTCTTCTGACACGAACTAAAAGACTTGAACATATTTCCCCGGTGCTTGCCTCTCTTCACTTGCTCCGTGTTCACTTCAGAATTCATTTTAAATTGTATTGTTAACTTACAAAGCCCTGAAGGGACAGGCTCTCAGGTATTTGTCTGACCACCTTCTAGGTCTCTTAGATCAGATGATCTTTTGCTTTTAGCCATACAAAGGTCAAAGCTGGTTCACAGAGGTGATTGAGCGTTTGGAGTCGTAGCTCCTAAACTGTGGAATAATCGACGCCTACACATCAGACAGACTCCTACTGTCAATCTTTTAAATCTTATCTTAAAAAACATTTGTATTCACTGGCTTTTAATAGAGTATGAGATTTATTTGGTATTTGATGTTTGGTACTAATATTATAAATTATTTTACTAGTTATTTTGTATTTTTGTAAAGCACTTTGATCAACATTGCTGTTGTAATGAAATGTGCTATAGAAATAAATAAATGATAAAATGTAAAGAATCTAAATTATGTAAAGTCACAAACTCATAAAAACTAAACTCAACTAAAACTGCTGAGGGTTGGTGCTACGCTGCTTCAGCTTATGAACTGTAATCAGAACAATAAATAAAAACATAGTGGAAAGAAATTTTATTATTGCTGCCAATATAAAGTTTATAGAACCAAATTTCAACAACACAAAATGCTGTCAGTTTAAGAAAAATCTACATTAGACCAAATATTCAGCTCTGGTAGATTCTGCATATCAAAGTTAGAAAACACTGATTTGATGGGAAAAACATTTTACCAAAGAGTTGATTGTAAAGTGTTTCATCCTCTTTCATCAACATCTAAAAATCCCTGTAGAGGGAGGAAGTTGAATGTTTATTTACTGAGATCGACAGCAGCATGTGTAGCTTCCAAATCCATATTTAAAATATATTTCACACCTTTACATTTAGTTTTATTTATTTATCTAAATAGTCTGTTAGTGAGTAAATACTGATTTGGACTATTATTTTATTCATAAAGAGCTGAGTCAGCAAATTCAGAATATTTATGATGAAAAGACAAACCTGCTGATTTTTGGACTCCAGCTGAATCTTCAGGGTCTCTGCTGCTTGTTTCAACTGCTGGAGCTGATGGATGGTTTCAGTTTTCTCCGTCCACTGCAGGTGAAATGTCACATGAAGAAACAGCAGAAGGAAGAAATGCTCTCTACTGAGACCAACAGGAGACTTTTCAGATTGAAATCTAAACTGGAAAACTGAAAGTTGTTGCTTCTAACATGTGAATGACAATCACATCAGGAACGATCCTTTTACACAGCAGTGAGTCTGCTCCTCTCCATCAGCCTACGACAGCAGCACCATCACACAAAGCCAACAAATCATGTATGTAAAGTGAAGCAGCAGCTTTAGTTTAATGAGAAGCTGAAACACAGCTGATCCTCTGCATGATCACAAACACCAGAAGTGAAGTTTCTGCTTTGACTGTCATGGTCCTGAGTCAGTGACACAGTGGTTCCAGGTCTCTGGACTTTATAATGTTTGAATATTTTATGTTGGTTTCATTTATTTTATGCTTTAAGTGTGTTTAGGTTAGAATAAGCCCTCCCTCTGTGTTCCCCGTCCTCTTGTGTCTAGTTCTGTTTGTTATTTGTGTCTCAGTCTTGTCTCCATGCTTATTTGCCTTTCTGGTCCCCAGTCATGTCTCTCCGTCTCATTTGCACTCAGTGTGTCTCAGTGTGTGTTTCTCATGTTTCCCGTTTTATTCTGACAGTCTCCTGTCCTGTGTGCATCATGTCCAGCTGTGTTCCCCGGGTGTCTCCTCTCTGCCCTGATGTCCTCTTGTGTATATGATGTATGTGTCTCATCTATTTGGTGTTGTGAGCTCGGTCTAGCTGTGTGTCTTGTCTGTTTAGAAAGTTTCTGTAGTAGTATTTCAAAGAGTTAGTTCCCAGTTCATGTTCACGTCACTGATTTCTGGGAATAAAACTATTTCCAGCACAGTTTTGCCTGAGAGTCCACAACTCTGCCTCCCACAGAAAATTTACCATGACATTGACTGAGGTTTGGTTGTAGACTGCCTCAAGATCATGTATGGATGATATATTTAGACCCTTAGATTTAGATTTGTTTATTTTTCGTTTATACTGTAAAGTCTGCTGGTGAGTAAGTACTGATGTGCACTTTTATTCTATTCAATTATAGAAAAATGGAAAGACAAACCTCATGAGTTTGGGGCTCCAGCTGCTTCTTCAGGTCTTCTGCTTTTTGTTTCACCTGCACGAGCTGTTTGATGATATCAGTGTTCTTCTTGCACTGCAGGTGAAATGTAGCATGATGTTAACAACATTAAGTGTTTTTTATTTATTTATTACTTATATATAAGGAACCCCATTAGCTTCCACAACAGTGATTGCTGGTCTTCGTGCACAATGCATAAAAATCAAAAACCCTCTTACAATATTTACAATAATCAAAAACTGTGTAAATACATTTTTATTTTTTTTTAAAAATTAGGAATAGTAGCTAGTTCTCTAAGGCAGTTATAAGGCAGTTTATTCCTCTTAAAATATGCTCTCAATATAACGATTTTTTTTAAAAATTGCTTTTGGATCAAGGAATTACTAAATTGCAGTTTGTTACACACCGTGTAGCATGATTGTGTATTTCATACAATACTGCAGCTGAGCAGAGAAAACATGTGTTGTGTTTAACAGTGTTGCTTTCTTTATAAATAAGAAGAAGCCAAAGTGTAATTTAGTTTGTACTGGAAGCTAAAAATGTTTATTATCTATCCGATCGTGCGTTAATAACATCTTATTTAGACGGAGCATTTCCTAACCACAGCTGTGGCCTGTCTCATTTTCTTAATGACAGAGTCTCTATGCTGAGACCATGAGGTGGAGATTTATAGTAACACCAAGTAGTTTAATCTGGGTGATCCAGCTATGAAGAGAATCAGTTGTGGACTGTTGACTAAACTCTACTTCCAGTTAACATAGATTTAGGTTTAGATGAACTAGAATCATGTTATTTTTACTTACTGAGCGATGCTTCCACTGACCTTTGTTTCCAGTGTAGGAAATGTTTTCATCAGCTTCGTAACGATTCCATCCTTCTCCCTCTCAGATTTGATCATCTGTCAGAAAGAAAGACAGATGTTGATGTTTCTGCAGTGCTTAGTTTATAAAAGTGACAAAATTATTGAAGCTTCACACTGTGAGCAACATGTTTTGCGGTGATCTGTATGAAACAAAACCTACACACAATATTCGAAGCACATAGTGCACACTGTGGGAATTTACGACTGTGTTTAAGGCTCTGATATCTATTCTGTATGACTTAAAGCAGTTATGACATGGTCTGATTTTCTCCCCCAATAAAGGAATATTTAATATATCAGTCTACTCTTCATTCTATCAGAAACAGTTTTCTGGTTGTAAACTGTCTCAACACGTTTAAACTCAAAGATCCAAAGATTCTGTGATAATATGCATATCATAGAATCTGTCATATGCTAATAATAACTCACTAATAATATGCAGAGAGACTTTTTAATGTTCTTAAATAAATACAGCCTAGAATTTTTTTTCTACACATATTGTAGAAAAATACTGGTGTGCACTTTGATTCTACAAATTCAGTCAACAAATTCATAATGTTTATGGAAACACAAACCTCATGACTTCTGGACTCCAGCTCAGTCTTCAGCAGCTCTGCTGTTTGTTTCAAATCCTGGAGTTTTTTCTACACAATAATGAAACAACCACAGTCACATTAAAGCTGTATGATGTAAATGTAAGGGAGCTGATGTAGCATGATGCTAACAACATTAAGTGTTGTGGGACGATGTCAACAATCTTGCAGTGGTAAGATTTCAAAGTTGTGTTTGGTTAATGACACAGAAGCTGCTGCTGGACAAAACTGCAGGAATATAAGTGCACAGGTCTGTGATCATTGGGAGGATGACAGCATCACATGTGTCCATGTTTACCTCTGTCTG